>NW_023270121.1:1013984-1104506 GCF_011800145.1 Mirounga leonina | reverse complement strand
ATCTGTTCATCAGTCATTGGATATTGGGCTTTTTCCATGATTTGGTTATTGTTGATAATTCTGCTGTAAACATCAGGGTGCATGTGCACCTTTAAATCAGAATTTTTGTGTGTTTGGATAAATACCTAGTAGTGCAATTGTTGAGTCATAGGGTAGTTCTATTTTTAACTTTTTGAGGAACCTCCATACTGTTTTCCAGAGTGGCTGCACAAGTTTGCATTCCCAGCAACAGTGTGAGAAGGTTACCCTTTCTCTGAATCCTTGCCAACATCTGTTGTTTCCTGTGTTGTTAATTTTAGCCATTCTGACAGGTGGGAGGTGGTATCTCATTGTGGTTTTGATTTGTATTTCCCTGATGATGAATTATTTTGAGCATCTTTTCATGTGTCTGTTAGCCATCTGTATGTCTTCTTTGGCAAAATGTCTATTCATGTCTTCTGCCCCTTTCTTAACTGGATAATTTATTTTTTGGGTGTTTTTGATAAGTTCTCTATAGATTTTGGATATTAACTCTTTATCAGATATGTCATTTGCAAATATCTTCTCCCATTCCATAGGTTGCCTTTAGTTTTGTTGATTATTTCTTTTGCTGTACAGAAGCTTTTTATCTTGATGAAGTCCCAATAGTTAATTTTTGCTTTTGTTTCCCTTGCCTCCCCAAACTTGTCTAGTAAGAAGCTGCTATGGCAGAGGGCAAAGTAGTTGCTGCCTGTTTTCTCCTCTAGGATTTTGATGGTTTCCTGTCTCACACTTAGGTCTTTCATTCATATTGAATTTATTTTTGTTTATGCTGTAAGAAAGAGGTCCAGCTTCATTCTTCTACATGTTGCTGTCCAGTTTTTCCAACACCATTTGTTGAAGAGAATTTTTTTCCAATAGATATTCTTTCCTGCTTTCTGGAATGTTAGTTGACCATACAGTTGCGGGTCCATTTCTGGGTTTTCTATTCTGTTCCATTGATCTATGTGTCTGTTTTTGTGCTAGTACCATACTATCTTGATGACTACAGCATTGCATTATAGCTTGAAATCCAGAATTGTGATGCCTACAACATTGCTTTTCTTTTTCAAGAAAAGGCTATTCAGGGTCTTTTGTGGTTCTGTACAAATTTTAGGATAGTTTGTTTTAGCTCTTTGAAAAATTCTGGTGGTATTTTGATAAGGGTTACATTAAATGTGTAGATTGCTTTGGGTAGTATAGACATTTTAATAATATTTGTTTTTGCAATCCATGAGCATGGAATGTTTTTCCATTTTTTGTGTGTGTCCTCTTCAATTTCTTTCATCAGTGTTCTATAGTTTTCAGAGTACAGATCTTTTACCTCTTTGGTTCAGTTTATTCTTAGCTTATGGTTTTTGGTGCAATTGTAAATGGAATCATTCCCTTGATTTCTCTTCCTGCTGCTTCATTTTTGGTGTATAGAAATGCAACAGATTTCTGTATGCTGATTTTATTTTTTAAGGTTTTATTTATTTATTTTTCAGAGAGAGAGAGAGCGAACACAAGCAGGGGGAGCAGCAGGCAGACAGAGAAGCAGGCTCCCCGCTGAGCAAGGAGCCCGATGTGGGACTTGATCCCAGTACCCTGGGATCATGACCTGAGCCAAAGGCACATGCTTAACCAACTGAGTCACCCAGGCATCTCTGTATGTTGATTTTATATCCTACAACTTTGCTGAATTCACGTATCAGTTCCAGTAATTTTTTGGTCGAGTCTTTCAAGTTTTCTACACAGAGTATCACTTATCTGCAAATAGTGAAAGTTTGACTTCTTCCTTGCTGATTTAGATGCCTTTTATTTCTTTTTGTTGTCTGATTGCTGAGGGTAAGACTTCCAGTTCTATGTTAAATAACAACAGTGAGAGTGGACATCCCTGTCTTGTTCCTGACTGTAGAGGAAAAGTTCTCAGTTTTTCCCAGTTGAGGATGATATTTGCTGTGGGTCTTTCATATATGGCCTTTGTGATGTTGAGGTTTGTTCCCTCTATCCCTACTTCATTGAGGGTTTTCCCCAAGAATGGATGCTGTATTTTGTCACAGGTTTTTCCTGCATCTATTGAGAAGATCATATGGTTCTATTAAAAAAAAAAAAAAACTGATGTGGTGTATAGCATTAATTGATTTGCAAATATTGAACTACGCCTGCAGCCCAGGAATAAATCCCACTTGATTGTGGTGAATAATTTGTTTAATGTACTGTTGGACCCAATTTACTAGTATCTTGTTGAGAAGTTTTGCATTCATGTTCATCAGGGATATTGGACTGTAATCCTCTTTTTTAGTGGGGTCTTTGGTTTTGGAATCAAGGTAATGCTGGCCTCATAGAATGAGTTTGGAAGTTTTCCTTCCATTTCTATTTTTTTGGAGCAGTTTGAGAAGCATAGGCATTAACTCTTCTTTAAATATCTGGTAGAATTCGCCTGTGAAGCCATTTGGCCCTGGACTTTTGTTTATTGGGAGAGTTTTGATTACTGATTCAATTTATTTGTTGGTTATGGGTCTGTTCAAATTTTCTATTTCTTCTAAGTTTCTAGAAATTTATCCATTTCTTCCAGATCGCCCAGTTTGTTGGCATATAATTTTTCATAATATTCTCTTATAATTGTTTGTATTTCTGTGGTCTTGGTTGTGGTCTCTCTTCTTTCATTTGTTATTTTACTAACTTGGGTCTTTTCTCTTTTGATAAGTCTGTGACCCTGCATGTGATCTATTCTGGAAGTATACTGCAATACAGGCCTACCTCAAGAATAAAAAAAAAAAAAAGTCTCAAATACACAACCTAAGCTTACACTTAAAAGGAGCTAGAAAAGGAATAACAAATAAAGCCTAAAGCTAGCAGAAGAAGGGCAATAATAAAGATTAGAGAAGAAATAAATGACATAGAAACTAAACTAAACATACACACACAACACACACACACACACGCACACACACTAGAAAAGATCAACAAAACTAAGAGCTGGTACTATGAAAGAATTAATAAAATTCTAATTCTTCCTGTTTCAGTTTTGGTAGCTTTTATGTTGCTAGGAAATGTATCTGTTAAGTCATCTGGTCCAGTGTGTCATTCAAAGCCATTGTTTCCTTATTGATTTTGTGCTTAGATGATCTCTCCATTGCTGCAAGTGGGGTGTTAAAATTTCCTACTACTACTGTATTATTATCAATGATTTTCTTTGTGTTTGTTGTTAATTGATTTCTATATTTGGCTTCTCCCAAGTTGGAGGCAAAAAGATTTACAATTGTTAGATCTTGTTGGATAGACCCCTTAATTATGATACTGTGCCCTTTTTCATCTCTTGTTACAGTCTTTGGTTTAAAATCTAGTTTGTCTGATAGAAGTATGGCTACTCTGGCATTCTTTTGATGTCCATTAGCATGATAGATGGTTCTCCATCCCCTCACTTTCAATCTGGGGGTGTCTTTAAGTCTAAAATGAGTCTCTTGTAAGCAGCATATTGATGGGTCTTGTTTTTTGTTTTTTTTTTTTAATCCATTCTAATACCCTATGTCTTTTGATTGGAGCACATAGTTCATTTACATTCAGAGTAATTACTGATAAGAATTTAGTGCCATTGTATTACCTAAAGTCACTGGTTCTGGAGATTTTCTCTGCTCCTTTCTAGCCTTTTTTGCTTTTGGTCTCTCTTTCCCACTCAAAGAGTCCCCTTCAATATTTCTTGCAGGGCTGGTTTAGTGGTCACAAATTCCTTTATTTCGTTTGTTTGGGAAGCTCTTTATTTCTCCTTCTATTCTGAATGACAGCCTTGCTGGATAAGTATTCTTGGCTGCATATTTTTCCCCTTCATCATGTTGAATATATCATGCCACTCTTTACTGACCTACCAGGTTTCTGTGGATAAATCTGTTGTGAACCTGATTTGTCTTCCCTTGTAATTTAGGGATTTCCTTTCCTTTGCTGCTTTCGGGATTCTTTATCTCTATATTTTAAGCATTTTACTACCATATGTCATGGTGTTGGCCAACTTTTGTTGAATTGGATGGGAGTTGTCTGTGCCTCCTGGATTTAGATGTCTGTTTCCTTCCTCAGAATAGGGAATTTTTCAGCTATAATTTGCTCAAATAAACATTCTGTTCCTTTCCCCCTTTCTTCTTCTTCTGAGACTCCTGTGGTATTAATATTATTATGCTTTATGGAGTGGCTGAGTTCCCTAAGTCTACATTCGTGATCCAATACTTTTATTTCCCTCTTCTTTTCAATTTCATTATTTTCCATAATTTTATCTTCTATATCAGTGATTCATTCTTCTGCTTCTTCCATCCTTGTTGTCATTACATCCATCCAGTTGGTTTTGGATCTCAGTTATAGCATTTTTTTATTTCAGCCTGACTAATTTTTAGTTCTTTTATCTCTGTAGTAAAGGATTATCTAGTGTCTTCTATGCTTTTCTCAAGCCCAGCTAGTATCCTTATGATTGTTGTTTCAAATTTTGGTTCAGGCATATTACTTATAACTGTTTTGATTAGACCCTATCCATGACCTCTTCATGTTCTTTCTTCTGGTGTGAGTTCTTCAGTCTTGGAATTTTGTCTAGGTCACTGTTTTTTGGGGTGTGTGTTAGGATAGCCTGTTATATTTCCTGCTTCTGAGAGTAATGGCAATATTAAGAAGAGGTCCTATACTGAACAGGGCCTGGCACTTCAGGAAGTGTTTTAGAGTGCTGCTGTGTTTTGGTTGCTCTTTTTCCCTCAGGTCAGTCCTCTGCAGTTTCTCCTTGCCTGCAGTGGGGAATGTTTGGACCTTGTCCAGTGCATGGCATTTTAACTAGGTGTGCTTTGGTCTGCTTGTTAAAATAAGCCTGATCCTATTTCCCATAGAGCTGAACCTTTACAGCACTCTCTGATCAGTAGACTTGGCGCATGCAAGGGATTTATACTTATCTTCTGGGGGAGGGGCCTGCTGTGCTGTTTCTCAGGCTGACTTGGCCTAGTAAAGATGCACCTGTAAGGCACAGTGAGGTGGTGCTTGATATAAGTGACTCTGGCCTCCACTGAGGGCCCTGTGCTGCTCATTGAAGTCTGCCTGTGTTGATGGGTGGGTGGAGGAAAATAGTATTGCCTGGCTCTCTCCTCCCTGGAGAGGGGAATTCACACCCACCACTGTTTAGGAAGCCCTCACAGAAGAGCTAACAATCTCCCCTCTTGTGTCTGAGACTTCCATCAATACCATGCTCTCACCCTGTCTGTGTCCGAGCTGTCTGCCTGCCTGGCAGCACAATACTCTTGTTTCAAAAACTCAAAATTCTAGAGACTCTGCATGGCAGGGACTCCTGCTGATTCTCTGGGGGAGGGTTTTACCATGCTGCAGCTGGTACTTGTTTGTCTCAGAAAATCAGTCACACAACCATGCAGGAGCTCACTTTATGTTAAAGCACAGCCAAAAGCTAGCTTCCAGGTTAGCTGCCTTCAGCAGGTGCCTCTGCTGCTATGCTAATTAACAGAGCTGCTCAATGGTGCCCCCCATCTCTTTTGTCCCTTGAGAGGCAATGCCACCCCTCCCAAATGCACTCCAAAAAGGGAGAACTTTTTCTCGCTGTGACCCAGGAGATCCTTAGAGCATGGTATATGGTCCTGCAACTCTGCCTTCTTCCCCACAGGAGCACTGCTAGGCCAGTCAGGCACCACCCCAGCAATGGCGTGGATTTCTAAAATTTCAGACATTGAGCTCCACTGATTGTAAAAACTTGCAATAATCAGACCCTCTCCTTTTCCCAGTCAATGGTTTTCAGGTAGAGCTTTTCTTGTTCAATCCCCTGAATGCTGTTTTCTCTTTCTCTCTCTCTTTCTTTCTCTCTCCTCTCTCCGTGATCAGGGGTCCCTCCCCTCCACAGCACCCGCAATTCTTTTCTCCCCCAAATCAACTCTCCACAGCTCCTACCTTCCATGATGTGGCCATTTTTTCCCTCTAGATTTTGAGTTTGTTCTCTCTATCCTCAGATTGATTTCTTTTGTGTTAGAATAATTTGATATTTATCAGGCTGCGCTGGAGAGACAAGGCAAGCATAGGGTCCCCTTACTACTCTGCCATCTCTCTCTGTCCTTTTTTTCTTTTTTTTTTTTTTTTTTTGATGTGTCTGGTTATAGGTTTATCAATTCTGTTGATCTTTTCAAAGAACTAGCTCCTGGTATCATTAATCTGTTCTATTATTATTATTTTTTTTAGTTTCTATTATTCCTTATTTCTGCTCTAATCTTTATTATTTCCTTCCTTCTTCTGGTTTGGGTTTTGTTTGTTCTTCTTTTTCTAGATCCTTTAGGTGTAAGTTCAGATTGTTTATTTGAAAATTTTCTTGCTTCTTTATGTAGGCTTGTATTACTATAAACTTCCCTCTTAGAACCACTTTTGCTGCATCCCAAAAGATTTTGGACCACTGTGTTTTCGTTTTCATTTGTTTCCATGTACTTTTTTATTTCTTTTCTTTCCTGGTCGACCCATGCTGATGGGTGTTTGTTTAGTAGCATGTTATTTAGCCTCCATGTCTTGGTGCTCTTTCCAGATTTTTTTTTTTTTATGGTTTATTTCTAGTTTCATATTGTTGCTGTCAGAAAAGACGCATGGTATGACTTTGATCTTCTTGAATTTGTTGAGAATTGTTTTGTGACTTAATATGTGATCTCTTCTAAAGCATTTAACAAAGTGCAGCATTCTTTCTTGATTAAAACTCTTCACACTTTAGGGATAGAGGGAACATACCTCAATATCATAAAAGCCATCTACAAAAAGGCCACAGTGAATATCATTCCCCATGGGGAAAAACTGAGAGCTTTTCCCCTAAATTCAGGAACATGACAGGGATGTCTACTCTCACCACTGTTGTTCAACATATAAATAGAAGTCCTAGTCTCAGCAATCAGACAACAAAAAGAAATAAATCAGAATCAGCAAAGAAGAAGTCCAACTCTCACTCTTTGCAGATGACATGGGGTGGGGCATGGGGTAACTGGGTGATGAACATTAAGGAAGGCACATCATGTAATGAGCACTGGGTATTATATAAGATTGATGAATCACTGAACTGTACCTCTGAAACTAATAATACACTATATGTTAATTCATTGAATTTAAATACAAAATAATTTTTAAAATATGTGATCTCTTCTGGAGAATGTTCCATGTGCACTAGAATAAATGTGTATTCTGTTTTTTTAGGATGGAATGTTCTGAATATATCTGTTAAATCTAACTGGCCCAAAGTGTCATTCAAAACCACTGTTTTCTTGTTGATTTTCTGTTTGGATGATCTGTCCATTGATGTAAGTGGGGTGTTAAAGCCCCTACTATTATTGTAATACTATATATTAGCTCCTTTATGTTAGTTATTAACTGTTTTATGTATTTGTGTTCTTCCATGTTGGGTGCATTAATATTTACAGTTACATATTCTTGTTGGATTGTCCCCTTTATTATCATATAGTGTACTTCTTTTCTCTTGTTAGTCTTTGTTTTAAAGTTTAGTTTGTCTGATATAAGTATTGCTACTCCAGTTTTATTTTCACAACCATTTACATGATAAATATATCCCCACCCCCTCACTTTCAAACTGCACGTGTCTTTAGGTCTGAAATGAGTCTTTTGTAGGCAGCATATACATGGGTCTTGTTTTGTTTTGTTTTTTAATCTGCTCTGTCACTCTGTCTTTAGATTGGAGTGTGTAGTCCATTTACATTCAAAGTAATTATTGCTAGATGTGTATTTATTGCCATTTTTTTTTACTTGTTTTGTGGTTGTTTTTGTAGTATTTTTCTGATACTTTCTTCTCTTGCTCTCTCTCATGGCTTGTTGGCTTTCTTTAGTGATATCCTTGGGTTCTTTTCTATTTATTCTTTGCATATCTATTACTGGTTTTTGATTTGTTGTTACCATTCAGTTTGTATATAATTTTTGCCATATAGCAGTCTATATTAAGTTGATAGTTGTGTAAGTTTGAACCCATTCTGTACTCTTGTCCCCCCCCAAATATTTTAGGTAAATGGTGTCATATTCTGCATCCTTTCATTTTGTGAATCCCTTGACTGCTTTGTACAAATATATTTATTTTTACTGCTTTTATGATTTTTATTTTTCATACTTTTATTTATGGTCTTTCCTTTCCATTAATAGAGTCCCCTTTAAACCCTCTTACACTGTTGGTGGGAATGCAAGCTGGTGCAGCCACTCTGGAAAACATGGAGGTTCCTCAAAACATTGAAAATAGAGCTACTATATGACCCAGCAATTGCACTACTGGGTATTTACCTCAAAGATACAAAGGTAGTGATCTGAAGGGGTACATACACCCCAATGTTTATAGCAGCAATGTCCACAATAGCTAAACTATGGAAAGAGCCAAGATGTCCATCGACAGATGAATGAATAAAGAAGATGTGGTATATATATACAATGGAATATTTTGCAGCCATCAAAGGAATCAAATCTTGCCATTTGCAACAACGTGGATGGAACTGGAGGGTATTATGCCGAGTGAAATAAGTCAATCAGAGAAAGATATGTATCATATGATCTCACTGATATGAGGAATTCTTAATCTCAGGAAACAAACTGAGGGTTGTTGGAGTGGTGGGGGGTGGGAGCATGGGGTGGCTGGGTGATAGACATTGGGGAGGGTATGTGCTATGGTAAGCATGGCGAATTGTGTAAGACTGTTGAATCACAGACCTGTACCTCTGAAACAAATAATACATTATATGTTAAAAAAAAAAGAAGATAACACCCAGTGGGTGTTATACAAAAACAATGGATCGTGGATCACTACATCAAAAACTAATGATGTATTGTATGGTGACTAACATAATAAAATTTTTTAAAAAAGAAGATAGTAGGAAGGGAAAAATGAAGGGGGGAATTGGAGGGGGAGACGAACTGTGAGAGACTATGGACTCTGAGAAACAAACTGAGGGTTCTAGAAGGGAAGGGGGTGGGGGCATGGGTTAGCCTGGTGATGGGTATTAAAGAGGGCATGTATGGAATGGTGCATTGGGTGTTATACGCGAACAATGAATCATGGAACACTACATCAAAAACTAATGATGTAATGGATGGGGATTAACATAACATAATAAAATTTAAAAAAGAAATAGCAAAGGAAAAAAAAATAGAGTTCCCTTTAATATTTCTTGTAGGGCTGGTTTAGTGGTCATGAATTTGTATAGGTTTTGTATTTCTGAGAAACTATCTCTTCTTCTGTTCTGAATGATAGCCTTGCTGGATAGAGTATTGTTGACCGCATTTTTTTTTCCTTTCAGCACTTTGAATATATCATGCTACTCTCTTCTGGCCTGCAAAGTTTCTGCTGAAAAATCTACTGAAAAACTGCCTTGTGAGGTTTTTCTTGTATGTAAATTTTTTCTTTAAAAAAATTTTTATCACTACTTTTTGTCATTTTAATTACTATGTGTCAGTGTGGACCTCCTTGGGATGATTTGGGGGGAGGATCTCTTTACCTTCTGGATCTGGATATCTGTTTCCTTCCCCAGATTAGGAAAGTTTTCAGTTATTATTTTTTAAAATAAATGTTCTGCACCCTTTTCTCTCTCTTCTTCTGGGATCCCTATAATGTGAATGTTATTATGCTTGATGAAGTCACTAGTTCCCTAAGTCTATTCTCATTTTGCATATTTTTCCCTCCCATTTGTTCAGTCTGATTACTTTCCATTACTTTTTCTTCGTTAATTTATTCCTCTGCTTCCTCTATCCTGCTATTTATTCCATCATGTGTATTTTAATTTCATTCTTCAACTCTGATTTTTAAAATCTCTTATTTAAGGGTCTCACTGATGTCCCCCACCCATTTATCCAGTCCAGTGAGAACCTATATGATCATTAAATTCTTTCAGGCATATTACTTATATCCATTTTGCTTAAGTGTCTTGCTGTGGTTTTGTCCTATTCTTTCATTTGGGACATGTTCCTCTATCTTCTCATTTTGTCTAAGTACTCTGTGCCTATTTCTGTATGTTAGGAAAGTCAGTTCTTGAGAGCAATACCCTTGTGAAGAAGTCCTGCACTTTCTTTGCCTTTTTTGGGCCATATTTGTTCCCTGGACAGGTGGGGCATGTTTTAATAAGATGTGCACTGGTCTGCTTGCAAAATAATACCTGCTGCTGCTACAGGAACTGAGGTCCCTCAAAGCATGCAGATCAGTAGATGAGGTGTTGGTGGGGTTTGCACTGGTCTTCTGAGGAAGGGGGCCCACAACATGGCGACTGAGGCAAGGGTGACTGAAAAGGGCAGATCTACAGAACCTGGGGGTAGGGGTGGGGCTTTATGTAAGCCAGTTAGGTAGGGAATGTCAGCACCATGATCATGGCTGTGTGTTTTTGCTGGGAGGCAGGGGAGGGAATTTCCACACTGTATCTCAGCTGGCTATTTGTCATGCTGTCTCTTTAAAGGAGGGACTTCTCTTCCTAATGCCAACTTTCTGGGCTTTCCCAGAGCTGAACCAGCCAATTTTTAAAATTCCAAGCTTTAAGTCCCTCTGGTTGTAAGAACTCATGATATTTGACCCCTTTTGCTTTCAAAGCCAAATATTATAGGGATTCATCTTTTCTGTGCAGGCTCCCTAGTGTGATAATGTTTTTTGCCCTTCTCTGTGCCACCAGCTCCCTCATCACTGCGGATAACCACAGTCCATTTCACTCCCAAGCTACATCTTCCTGCCTCCTTCGATGTGACCTCTTCTCTACCTTTAGTTGTGGAGTTTGTTCTGCCAGTCTTCTGATTATTTTCTGGGTTATTTTCGCTGATGTGATTGTTATCTAGTTATATCAGTGGGACAAGGTGAGCTTGAGATCCTCCTACTCTGCCATTTTTCCCAGCTTCTCATTATTTTCATTTCTTTAATCAGTAGGGCATTAGGATATATTTTCATATGTTTGGTTATAAGTCAAGGTTCTCTTTGTAGATGATATATTATACATATTTTTTAGTCAGAATTATTACTATATCAGATATAGTAGTCATATACCTATGGTATAAATTATAAACATATTCTCCCAATTTTTCCTTTTGATTGATTTTTCCCAGAAAGAAGCTCTTTTTAAGCTTTCCCAGTTTTTTCTCATTAGGAATATTATTTGGCTCATTATGAAACAATTGATCCCTGCACTGAAGTGCATTTACTTCTCCCTGGCCATTTAAATCATAAATAAGGATGTAGCTAGGGTATTTCTTTCTTCAACAACATTATTGAGGCACAACTGACATACAAATTCCTACACATATTTAATGTGTACAAGTTGATGAGTTTGGATAAATGGAAACACCTGTAGTGTTTCTTTTTATTAGATTCATTTTTCTGTACCTTCTTTTACCTCCTAGTTTATGATTGGAATATTAGTTTTATTTGCCATGTTTTTGTCATTCATCCATGTTGTAGCATGTATCAGCATTTCACGTATCTTTTGCTGCTGAATAGTATTCCATTCATAGATATGCCACTTCATTTATCCATTTGCTGGTTAATGGATATTTGGACTGCTTCAAGTATGAAAGTATAATCAATTCCTCTACTCTAAGTATTCCACTACTATAAGTGGACATAATTATTCATTTTTCTTGGATAGATACCTGGGAGTGGCACTGTTGCATCATACAGTAAATTTATATTTATTTTTTATCTTTTCAATATTGTTATTTTAAAACATAAAAATAATTTTATAAAAAGAGTGTCCAGTTGTTTTACTTTAGATTTTTGAAAAGTTTCTAACAAAGTTAAGGTTTTTCACATTTGTTAACTTGTTATAATTTCTCTTTGATCAATTGTCTATTAATATCCTTTGCCTAATGCAGACTTCTTTCTTTTAATTGTCAGTCTTTATTAGCTCTTTATACTGATTATTTTTATATTGTTTTTCTCAGTTTGTTATTTTCCTTTTAAATTTGTTACTATTTCTGATGTGTCAGAAGTTAAAGATTTTTAAGAAATGGCAGTCTTTCCACAATCCATTGTTTTCGTATACCAAAAACTAATGATGTATTGTATGGTGACTAACATAACATAATAAAATTAAAAAAAAAAGGCAGTCTTTGCCTTTGTGGATTTTTTCATTTCTTTCAATCTTGGAAATTTTTTGTCTCTCTAGATATTTAATACATATTCACTGTTATTTAATTCTAGACTTTTATCATTTAAATAGTTAAATTTAACTCTTAAATTCACTTGGTATGAGTTTGGTGAAATGTCATGAGCAAAAGGTTATAAACAAAGATCCCCCCTCCTCAAAATAATCAATTGCTCAGAATCATTTGTTGAATAGTTATGTATTTTAATATTTGGAAAAATATTTTCTTATTTATTTATTTTGAGAGAGAGAGAGAGAAGCAGAGGGAGAGGAAGAGAGAGAATCTTAAGCAGGTTCCACATCCAGCCCAGAGCTTGATGTGGAGTTTGATTTCATGACCCTGAGATCATGATAGCCGAAATCAAGAGTCAGCTGCTTAACAGACAGAGCCACCCAGGTGCCCCAATATTTTCCCATTTAAAAACTCACTACAAGGCTACATAAATCAAGATTGTTGGTACTGGCTTAAGTATAGATATAAAGATCAATGGAATAGAATTGAGAATCCAGAAGTAAATCTTTACATTTATGGTTACTTGATATGAGAAAAGAGTGCCAAGACAATTCAATGAGGGAAATTATTCTTCTCTTCAAATGGTGCCGGGACAAGTGTAAAAGAATGTATGTAAAAGAATGAAGTTGAAACCCTGCTTCACATCATATACAAAAATGAACTCAAAATGATGAAAGTGTTAAGTGTAAGAGAGAAAACTATAAAACTCTTAGAAGAAAACATAAGATCTTTTTTTCAATACTTCTGTGCACTGCTTTCCAGAGCAGTTTTCCTAAAGTAATGATCCCAATATCTGGACACTCTGAGGCAGCCTCCTTCCTGTTAACAGAAGTACAAACTCCTTGCCTGGTAATTTTTTGGTGTCTTGGACCCTTTCTCTATATGTAAAATATAGCAAAAATGAATGTTAAATTTTTCCTAAGCATTTCCAGAGCAGTGTGGTGCTGTGATACAACTCACTGAGCTGATGAAAGGAGTGGAGGCAACAAAGGAGAAAAGCCTGAGTGATCTCTGGAAGGATGCAGGGATGAAACAAATGAAAGTATAGAGCTAGTACTAACACACGAGGAGAGTGCTCTGGTTAAGTATGTGACTCCACAGCAGCCCCACCCAGGTTCATGGCTCCATAAAGCAGGAGGAGGATGCAGAGTGTGAGAGATCCTGACTACCTTAGCTGAGTCTGGGCCAGAAGAAAAGGTACAGAAAAAAGGAATGGAATCAGAAGGAAAAAAAAAATTCATTTCAGAGATAAAATAGCTCTCCTCTTTGGTTGTAGTTGTTCCTCTAACAATACAAACTTTCTGCTTTCAGGTTCTGCAGCACTCCAAACCTCAAGCACTAAATAAGGATAGGAAAAAGGCATTGTGTTCTCCACTCAAGCATAGGTTGGCAACAAACCGTCTTGTGGTCAAGAAGCCCAAATTATCTGGAAGTGGAATACATAGTAATGGAAACCAATCCTCAACTGTCCTTGACGCTAGTTCAGAACCTCCTCAAAACCATCAGCATGTGGGTGGCAACAGTGGTCAGGAGGATGTGTCAGACTTAACTCTGGGATTTAGAAACTCTCCTATTACACAAATGAATCCCAAATCTGGAACACTGAGCACTGTATCCTGGCTCAGTGGAACTGCCAACACCACCAAGAATCTGGTAGTGACTACAGAGATGTGCTGCTACTGTTTTGACATCCTCTGTTGTCACCTCTATGGCTTCCCACAGCCACAACTTCCTAGATTTATCAATGACCCCTATCTACTCTTTGGGATGTGGAAGACAGGGCAGGACAAGTAGTTCTGTGGTTGCATTGGGACCTCCTCAGCTATGAATCTTTATTCAGGACTCAGGAAATATATGTTAACTAGTGCATTTAGGACAGCTGATCCCCACCCCCCTAACTTGAAAGGAGCTGCCTAAACTTTTCTATCTTGTCTCCTTCCTTACTAACTTTAAAGATACCAATGATTACCTGAAGTGGGAAATAAAAGTTGATGGGATTCAAACTGAACTCATCAATGAAAAAAGCATCAAATTTACAGCTACGTATTTACCCAAGATTGCTAAGAAACAAGACTGGGATCAAAAACAGACAAGAGACTCCTTGCCCAGGAAAGGTAGTTTTAAGCCTCCAATTAACAGTGAATTCAGAAAAGCAATCAAACTTACCAGTTACCAAAGTGAGAAGGTGACAATCAGTTACGCAGAGTATATTGTTTCTCAATAGCACTGTTTTCAGAATGGCACTCTTCATACCCCACCCCTGTACAATCATTACTGTTGACATATGAGCTGCATGGCCAGTTCCATCCCCTTGTGGCCACCAATGGCTATGACATCATTAAGAAGACCGGGTGTTTCAGTCCTTTATAGGACTTTAGAACAAAAATTTTACAAGGTGAGTCTTTACCTTGCTTAATATGCTAGAAAGCTTGACGCCATCAGGGCAAAATTCCAAATAGTTCATCTTATTCTAGGTCATTCAAACTTGCATGTGGCATATTTTCCATTCTCATTGTTGCTGATTCTAAATAGCTGTCAGCAAGTTTCCCCTCCCTCTTGCCTATTTTTCATTCATTTGGTAGCAAAGTTCACAGAAGTTGTTGGGGACTTGGAAATGCTTTGAAAACATTGTTGCAAAGGCACTGATGAAATGATTCATAAGAGGAGGTAGCTAGTTGGAAGAAAGAACCCAAAGAATGATACACTGGTTTTCAACAACATGCCTAGAGAGCAAACAAAGTGGATTGGATATCAACACGGTGAACACTATGTTTTGATTAAATTTATTTTTAAAATTTATGTGGTGATACTGTGGCTTTCCTGAATTGGAAAATATCCAAGTCAGAAGATCTTTTGAATTTTATTCTTTCAGGAATGGGGAAGGAACATAATCTAAAAAGCAACATTCATGCTGTTCTAGGCATTGCTGTCTCATTTCTTGGAAGAAATGAATAAGGGTGAGCAGATTGGCTTGGCACCATCCTCTGCTGTTCACAAGGATATGGAATGTGCAATAAAAATGTGAGGCTGACATCAGGATGCTCAAGCCAGGCTGCATCACCCCATCTTATTGTTGCACTGTATTCTCATACTCTGTCATGTGCAATGTTAATGAGAAAAAAAAAAAAGCTTTTGAAGGTAAAGGGATCATTTAATGATTCCTACTGCTTAGAATAATGAATGTTTTGTTATAAACAAATGTGATGACAGTTACTCTTAGGTGCCATGGGTTGATGTCAGGGTGGTCAGCTCTGGACTAAACCACCCACCTCCATGAGACTGGTCATGCAAGCATTTACAATGCCATGCTCTTCAAGCTTATTTTTTCTTGTAGAAATGTTACAGTATTTGTCTTCTCCAGTGTACAGTATGCTTTTAAATTTTATTTCATTGAGGGTGGGGTAGGATCCTTGACTTTTAAGAAAATGAACAGAACATTTAAAAACCCATGAAATGGCAAGAGGGAGAATCAGTGCACAAAATTTGAGCTGATTAAGCCCAGCACCACACTGAAGTGGACTCAGTGGTTTTGGGGAGTGAAGAAATCTTATTCTCTGCACATTCCCTCATGCTCCCATACAAATTCAGCAGTGGAAATATTCAAGTTCATCTTGCCTTGTCAAGGGGACTCAGGAGCTGACCCAGGAAAGATATTGACCCCATAAGAAATAGGCACTGTCAGTGTCCATCATGAATGGGCCTAGTTAGGAAGCAGTCTGGAAATGTACAGTCATGGTCACCTCATGAAGATATGCAGCAGATGGCTCTCAGGAAAAATACTAAGTCTGGATCATCCATATGGCAGCTTTGCATAGGAAGATGACCACTCTGAACTGGAACCAGACTGCCTACCACATGCTTGAGTGAGGAGGGTGAGGACAGTGACCACATGTAGTGTGAGTGGTAGGTTTAAAGAAAAAGGAAATGCATTCTGCTTAGTGTTTTCTTTTTCCTTGGACTGTTCAGCTGAATAGTAGATAACCATTGTTTTTTTTTTTTAAAGTAAGCTTTAATTTTTTGAGGAACCTCCACACTGTTTTCCAAAGTGGCTGTACCAACTTGCATTCTCCACAACCTCTCCAACATTTGTTGTTTCTTGCCTTGTCAATTTTTGCCATTCTAACTGGTGTAAGGTGGTATCTCAATGTGGTTTTGATTTGAATTTCCCTGATGGCTAATGATGATGAACATTTTTTCATGTGTCTGTTAGCCATTAGAGCTACCCTAGGACCCAGCAATTGCACTCCTGTGTATTTACCCCAAAGACACAGATGTAGTGAAAAGAAGGGCCATATGTACCCCAATGTTCATAGCAGCAATGTCCACAATAGCCAAACTGGAAAGAGCTGAGATGCCCTTCAACAGATGAATGGATAAAGAAGATGTGGTCCATATATACAATGGAAGATGACTCAGCCATCAGAAAGGATGAATACCCAACTTTTACATCAACATGGATGGGACTGAAGGAGATTATGCTAAGTGAGATAAGTCAAACAGAGAAAGTCAATTATCATATGGTTTCACTTATTTGTGGAGCATAAGGAATAGCATGGAGGACATTAGGAGAAGGAAGGGAAAAATGAAGGGGGGCGGAATTGGAGGGAGAGATGAACTATGAGAGACTATGGACTCTGAGAAACAAACTGAGGGTTTTAGAGGGGAAGGGGGTGGGGGGGATGGGTTAGCCTGGTGATGGGTATTAAGGAGGGCACGTACTGCGTGGAGCACTGGGTGTTATACGAAAACAATGGATCGTGTATCACCACATCAAAAACTAATAATGTATTTTATGGTGAATAACATAACTAATAAAATAAAAAATAATATTCTCAAAAAAAATAAAGTAAGCTTTATGCCCAATATGGGGTTTGAACTCACAACCTGGAGATCAAGAGTTGCATGCTCCACTGACTGAGACAGCTAGGCATCCCAAATCTTGAGGACTGGTCTTTTTCTTAAATGATTGACTGCAAGTGAATATGTTACTTTATTTAAGTAAGCTCTATGCCTGATGTGGGGCTTGAACTCATAACCCCAAGATCAAGAGTCATGTGCTCTACTGATTGAGCCAGCCAGGTGCCCCAATAACCATTGTCTTAAAGGAACCAGCCCCACTTGGCTGGTTTGGTTTTGAGTTCATTTCATCCCCAGCTGTGAGTGCCTTTGGTCTGAAAAGTGGGCTTGTCTCAATATCCACACATATGACATTCTCTCTGTAATTATGAATCATCCTTGTTTTACATTAATTAAAATGTTTTAAATAAACATTTTATTTTGGAATAATTTTAGATTTACAGATAAATTGCAAAAATAGTAGAGACTTCCTGAATATCCCTCACCCAGTTCCCCCAGTTGTTAACATCCACACTTGTCAAAACTAAGAAACAAACATTGGTACATTGTTATAACTAAACTCCAGGATTTATGTGGATTTTACCACTTTGTTCACTATCTCTTTCTTTCCAGGATCCAATCTGAGATGCCACATTGCATTTAATTGTCATATCTCCCCAGTCTCCTGTCTTCAATCACTAAAGTTTGTTAACATTGGATTGTTTCTACTGTGAAGTTCTTAAACATTTTTGCTTCATAATATTAAAGCAACTCATGTTAAAGACCCTTTCAACATGAAAGGTTTATTGTTGAGACATTAAATATATTTTATTGTTTACAATAAAAATAATCTATACTTGGGTGTTAATTTTATATTTGCACAAGACCTGTTTTACCATGATATGTTAACACCTACAGTTATGTTATTCTCTATTGAGATTCTGAAGCCTAGAGGACTATGAGTTCTTTTGTTTATTTTCATCCTTATTGCTATGAAACAAGAGACTGTACAGCCTTCAGTGAAAAGACTTCAGAAGGATTCTTTGCATTACACTTGGATGTCTCTTGGCTATAAAACTTGTGAGTGTAAATCATTGAACTCTTTAAAAAAGTATTGTAAATAATAAATCATAATGGGTTTAAAAATGTGACTTCAGGAGGTAGGCAGAAACACTCTGGTAGATGGGAATCCATGGGACCTGGAGTCAGAGAGCACTTAAAGGGAGTGGATGATTTCCAAACAGAGTGGTAGATTCAATTAATTATAAAACATTTCCTTTGAAGTCAGCTTCCTAATATTAATGAAGGTTTAGGGAACTAAATATCCATTTATCTTCACTCTTCTCAATGCATCTGGCTCTTCCCTGCCTCCATGGATGAGTGACAGATGTGTGGGTACTTTTTTTTCTTACCAACATTTGTGTCATTTTAGTGTGTAAAGGGTCTATGTAGCATTGAAGTAAATGTCTTCCTTCCCTAATTAGTCCTAACCCTGGAGAAGCTAATCATTTATCTCTGAGCCCTGTCTGCTTGCATAGGAGCCCCCCACTCTTTGCTCATTCAGGTTGGATTCCCTGTCCCCTCTCTCCCACTCAACACCTCATAAGTCCTACCAAATGTGCCAGGTCTAGCTCCTCTTCAAGGAGTCTCTGACAACTTCAGTGAGGCTTCCTTTTTCTTTATAAATCAGTGTGGTTTTGTAGAGGTCACCTTAACTTCCACAAGAAACTAGGCCTTATTCAATGATTATCTTAATGTTTCACAGCACATAGGTTAGGGATGTTGAGGGTAAGCACACAGGTGCTCATTCATTCTGGTAATGATGAAAATCTCTCTTGAGAGATTCTGGAGTGCAGTAGTTAAGAGTCCTGGCTTTAAAGTCATACCTACAGAGTTCAAATCCAAGATTTGGCCCTTACTAACTCAATGACCTTGTTGATGATGAGGATGATGATTGTGGAGGTAAAATCTTGCCCCTTGGATCAAGAGGCCTCGAGGTTGGAGTCATGTGCATTGATTGGTCCCTGAGGTAGTGTATTATTCAGACAGAATCATAGGCTCTTTTTTTTTTTTTTTGAAAACAAATGTGTTTAATGAGATTGAAAAGGTTTTGCTAACTTCCAGTGATTAATATCCTTTTTTTGGTAAATTTAACAATATCATATAAATGTGAACTCATAATTTCTGTCAGGTATTACATTTTCAGGGGATACCTTCCAAACTCCCCAAAGAAATCCTCTAACAGGCATTTATAAAAATCAGCATTCATTTATATTAACTGCACATTTTCCTATTTTATCAGGAAAAAATGGCTCATACTTTTAGAAAATCTGGCATATGCAGAGTAATACATATTCAATTATTATGTATCAAATGGACTGTTCATTCTTATTACTCTGTGAACATTATTAGCTCCTTATATTGTTTTGTTGCATCACTAAAGTGCATTAAAGAAATAGGAAGTGTAGGCAAGTTTATGGTCAAACAGATAAATTTAATCAAATAACCACTTTGAAAGTTTTGTAATCTAAATGGTTTCTTACACTAAAAGTTTTTACTCTGAAGTTTTTTACATTTAGCAGTTTTTTACATTAAACAGATAAGTCTATTTCTTAACTATGACTGAATTGATGGATTAATTTAGTGTTGCCATTGTTTAAAATATGCAATTAATAAGAACTAAAAACTACTAATTAGTATAAAGAATGTCATCAACATGATAAAATTGGTATGATTTCCTTTTTTCCATTTTTGTATAAAAATACAAATGAGGAAAAAAATACAAATTAGGAAGAACAAGAGTAAATATTTAGTAGGTTTAAACAGTTTTCATTCTCTGTAATCATTTCAATTTCCAGCACTCAGCAGTCTGCTTAGCAAACATAAAGGTAAAGCCAACTCATAATTCTTACAAAATCTTAGTGTAAACAGGCTTTGGTTATCGTCTCTTGATATTCCATTTTATTGAGTTCTGCTTCTTTTACTATTTAATGTCAGTAAAGTTATCAGAATAGAAATAGCAGAATCATAGGCTCTTAATACAGGAAAACTTGCCTAAGAGGTAGAAAACTAAACTTATAGAATTACTATATTCCAGGTGTTAGACATGTTTATCTCATTTGACTTCACCTTTTATTATTACCATGACTAAGATCATGTGTTAGGAGAAGTGATTTTCCCCAGAGAAGAAATCATGTCAATTACTCTTCAGGGACTCAAACCCTGGAAATATTCAACATCCCAATATTTTCCTATTCTATCATGTGGACAGACTTTCAGTATCCCCAAGTATATTATCTTTTTCTCCTGAATAATGAAAGGTACTACTTTTTAAAATTAAAAATATATGTATATAGGGTGCTTGGGTGGCTTAGTCCTTAAGCATCTGCCTTCAGCTCAGGTCCTGGGATCGAGCCCCACATTGGGCTCCCTGCTCAGTGGGGAGCCTGCTTCTCCCTCTGCCTGCTGCTCCCCCTACTTGTGCTCTCTCTCTCTGTATGTCATATAAATAAATAAAATCTTTAAAATATATATGTATATAAAAAATTTGAAATGTCTTATGTATAGCTATATATATGCATACATGCATATGTTTAAAGTACATATATGGTATATATGAATGTCTTTAGTATGGCTTTCTCTACATATAGCACATGCAAGTTGCATATATATGCATAAATATATATTTACATAATATATATATGCAACAGCTGAAGAAAAATATTTGTAACCTGTATTACAGACATGAGGTTAATATTCTTTTTTAAATTTAATTTTATTATGTTATGTTAGTCACCATAGAACACATCATTAGTTTTTGATCTAGTGATCCACGATTCATTGTTTTTGTATAACACCCATTCTTGACATATAAATACTTCTTAACAAATAGAGAAATAAGCAAAGAGTAACAACAGAATGCACATAAAGAACCATGTAAATATCCCCAAAGCATTTGACTATGTGCTTAACCAAATGAAATGGCAAATGAGAATTTAAAGAGGGCACAATAAGGGAAAGAAGTAGGGTAATATACAGAATGCAGTCACAATTTTGTGAAATAATGTGTTGTTATGTGTATATATATTTGAATGCTTTTATATATAAAAGAATACATTACAGAAATAGAAACAGTCTGTAAAATATGCACCTGTGATTAATAGAGAATGGATAATAGTGTTTAAAAATCACTATCTGCTGAATTCATTTTATCATTTGCTAAAATTCATTTTATTATTCAACCCTCAAACAAATCTATAAGGTATATCTAGAGAAAAGATTTAGTCATTTTACATTTAGACAGAATATAAGATTTAGAAGTATGGTTTCCCTTTAACAATAGAAATTAATTTGAAACCTCCAAAGGACTTGCTGGCTCAATATTGAAGGCCAAGTGAAAACCACAGAGCAAGATTTTTTTCTCTTTGCCTCAATTTACTGTTTTGAGCTACTGACACCCAAGAAAAGAGACATGAAATCAGGTGCTAATAAAATACTTAGATTACTTTCTGATATACCCTTTGATTCTTTCAAATGTCCTTGAAATGTTCTTTTTTTTAATTAAAAAAATTTTTAAATAGTCTCTACATGCAACGTGGGACTTAAACTCACAACCCTGAGATCAAGAGTTGCATGCTCCACCGACTGAGCCAGCTAGGCACCCCTGTTGTTGAAATGTTTTTAAGATAATTACATAAGCCATAAAATAGCAGTTATCATGAAAACTAATAATTTTTAAAATATACATATCACTTACAGACATATTTCAGCAGTGAGATCATTAAGCTTTCTTAAATGTGTTGTATTCAAGCTATATAAATTCAAATTGTAATTATAATAAGTCACATTTCTGATATGTGGGTAATTGGAGTCACAGAAGACTTGGGGAGGAGGATTGAATGGGACAGAAGCAATATTTGAAAAGATAATTGATAAGAAAATTTCAAATCTGATAAAAAATATCAAGCCACATATTCAAGAATCTCTATGAAATCTGTGTAAGATAATCACACACACACACACACAGAATCACCATCTTTTTTTTTTAAAGATTATTTATTTATTTATTTGAGAGAGAGAGAGAGAGAATGAGAGACAGAGAGCATGAGAGGGAGGAGGGTCAGAGGGAGAAGCAGACTCCCTGCCGAGCAGGGAGCCCGACGTGGGACTCGATCCTGGGACTCCAGATCATGACCTGAGCCAAAGGCAGTCGCTTAACCAACTGAGCCACCCAGGTGCCCCAGAATCACCATCTTAATAAAGCTGCTAAAAAATAAATAAAAAAGAAAATTTTTAAACCGGTCAGAGGAAAAAAATCCATTACTATTAAAATAAGAACCAATAAAAGTGATAGCAAAGCTTTCAACAACAAAAAAGGAGGCCAAAAGATAATAGAATGACATTTTTAAGTGATGAAAAGAAATGAGTACCAACCTAGAATTATGTGCAAAGCAAAAATAATCTTTATATATTATGGTAAATAAAGGGTTTTCAGATAAACAAAACAAGATTTTATCTTCCACTGAATAATATCAAAAGATAGGAGTTATCCAAGAAAGAAAAATGATCCCCGACAGAAATAGAGAAATGCAAGAATGGATAAAGATCACTACAACAAGTGAAAGTGTGGGCAAATCTAAATGAATATTGATTGTATAAAATAATGATGATGATGATGTCATCATCTCCGGGGCTTTAAATAATATGTAGAGATAAACTCCAGTGAAACAGTATCAGAAAAGAATAAAGGAATATAGTGATAAAATGTCCTATGGTCTCAACATTGACAGAGGAGTGCTAAAAAGCATTTATTATAAGCCTAAATAGGTCAAAGGTGTGTATAAAATCTAAAATAACCTAAAAGAATGCTAAAAGATTACTTAACTAGCAACCTAATAGAGGGAGAAACTTAATAATTTTTAAAATAATTAAGTTACTCAAAAGAATGAAGTACATGAAAGAAAAATGGGCATTGTAACAGGTGGAACAAATAGAAAATAAATAGTAACATGGTAGATTTAAAACCAATTACAGAAAAGGAGTCCAAGATGGAGGAGAAGGAGGAGACCTTAGTTTTGTCTGGTCCCAGGAATTCAGCTAGATAGCTATGAAATCATTCTGAACACCGGTGAACTCAATCAGAGATCTAAGAAAGGAATTGCTGCAGCTCTGTAAATAGAAAAGGGACCATTTTCTGCAAGGTAAGAGGTGTGGAGAAGTGAATTCAAGGCAATATATCAGAAGACAAACCGTGGGGGGAGAGAGCCTCCATAAGCTGGCTACCAGAAAGTGATATAGCAGCAGAGCACAAAACCAGAACTTTCAGAAGTCTGCATGGATGAGGGATGTTCCTGCCTGAAAGGCACTCAAATGGCAAAGCAGAATGGAATCCTAGTTGGGACAGTGTGTGGTCTCAGAATCCCAGGGGTCACAGAAAGAACGGGGGGTGCCTGAGTGGGGCAGAGTTCCCAGGCATCAGAGAGGGAAGCCAGCTACAATCAGTGGGCCCAGGAGTGGGCTTTCAGCTCAGTATTCGCATAAACCATGAACCATTGGTCCATCAGAGGACTACTCTCCAATCAGGGCCCAACAAGCCACAGAATCCCAGCAAGACTCCCTCCATCCCCCAGGAGGAGTGGGGCAGGTGCATGCTGCAGGAGTCTGCAGGGTTTGGAGACTGGAAGTAGGATTTCACGCCTGAGATTGAAACACTTGGGTGGCAGTCTGGGTGAGCACAGAGTGTAGATGGAGACTAGGGAGACAGGAGTGATGCTTTTCCTTGAGGGCACACTGAGGAGTGGGGGGCATGATCTTTCAGCTTTGGGGCTGGAGATTGAGAGGCCTCCATTTTCATTCTCATCCTCTGAAGCAGCACAGAAAGCCCTCAGGGAACAAAAGCCACATAGAGCAATCCAGAGCCGCTTACTTAGCCTGGCCCCCTAGTAAAGGCTGTGCAATTCTGCCCAGGGCAAAGACACTTGAGAATCAGCCCAATAGGCCCCTCCCCCAGAAGATCAGCAAGAAATTCTGGCTAAGACCAAGTTTACCAATCACACAGAACTGCAAAATACCAGAGCTAGGGGGAAATAGTATATAGAATTCATGGTGTGTTTTTTTTCCCCATGATTTTTTAGTCTTCTAATTTTAATTTTTTTCTCTTTCCTTTTTTAACCAAATTCTTATTTTATCAACTCCGTTTTTTAAGTCATTTTTATTTTTTTAATATTTTATTTATTTATTTGATAGAAAGAGACACAGTAAGAGAGGGAACACAAGCAGGGGGAGTGAGAGAGGGAGAAGCAGGCTTCCCACTGAGCGCCTGAGCCGTAGGCAAACGCTTAATGACTGAGCCACCCAGGCGCCCCTTTAAGTCATTTTTAATTTTCATTTTTACAGTTACATTATATCCTTTTATTGTATTTAATTTTATTTTTGTATATATATAAATTTTTCTTTCTTTATATTTTGGGATGCAGTTTCTTCCAACAAACAGACGAAAATACACCCAGAATATAGTGTATTCCTCTGTTCTCTTCACCTGTTTGATCATATTCTCCCTCTTTTCTTTTTTCTTTCTTTTAAGTCTTTTTAAATTTTCATCTTTACAGTTACATTCTATCTTTTCAATGTATTTTTAAAAATATTTTACTTATTTATTTGAGAGAGAAAGAGAGCATGAGAGAGAGCATGAGCGGGCTTGGGGGCAGAGGGAGAGAGAAAAGTAGACTCCTTCTTCAGCAGGGAGCCCAACATGGGACTTGATCCCAGGACCCTGGAATCTTGACCTGAGCCAAAGACAGACGCTTAACCGACTGAGCCACCCAGGCACCCTCAATGTATTTAAATTTATTTTTGTATATTTATAAACTTTTCTTTCTTTACAATTTTGGGATGTAGTTTCTTCTAACAAATAGAACAAAATACACCCAAGATATAGTGTATTGCTTTGTTCTGTTCACTTTCTGTTTATATTCCTTATTTATTTTGTCTTTTAATTTTAAATTTTACAGTTACATTCTATCCTTTCATTGTATTTAATTTTACTTTTGTACATATATAAGTTTTTCTTTCTTTACAATTTTGGGACCTAGTTTCCTAACAAACAGACCAAAATACACACAGGATCCAGTGCATTGCTCTGTTCTGCTCACCTGTTTGATTATATTCTCTTTTTTTTTGTTTGCTTATTTTTTTTTTCAGTTTCAGCTCTCTTTGGATTTATTTAGTGTATATTTCTCTGGGCTTATTACCATTTTTGTATTTTGTTCTCTCATTCATCTACTCTGGACAAAATGACAAGATGGAAAAACTCACCTCAGAAAAGAGAACAAGAGGGAGTACTGACTGCCAGAGACCTAATCAGTACAGATATAAGTTAGCTGTCAGAAATAGAGTTCAGAATAATGATTATAAAGATACTATCTGGGCTTGAACAAAGCATAGAAGACACTGGAGAATCCCCTTTTGGAGAATAAAAGAATTAAAATTGGGGCACCTGGGTGGCTCATTTGGTTAAGCATCTGCCTTCAGCTCAGGTCATGATACGAGGGTCCTGGGACCCAGCCCTGCATTGGGCTCCCTGCTCAGCGGGGAGCCTGCTTCTCCCTCTCCCACTCCCCCTGCTTGTGCTCTCTCTCTCTCTGTCAAATAAATAAAATCTTTAAAAAAGAACTAAAATCTAACCAAGTTGAAATAAAAAAGGCTATTAATGAGATGCAATAAAAAATGGAGGCTCCGGTGATGGGTATTAAGGAGGGCACATATTGATTGGCGCACTGGGTGTTATACGCAAACAATGAATCATGGAACACTACATCAAAAACTAATGATGTAATGTATGGTGACTAACATAATAAAATAAAATTTTTAAAAATGTAGTCTCTAACTGCTAGGATAAATGAAGCAGAAGAGAATTAGTGATACAGAAGACAACATGATGGAAAATAAAGAAGCTGAGAAAAACAGAGATAAACAACTACTGGATCATGAGGGGAAAATCTGAGAGATAAGTGATACCATAGAGTGAAACAATATTAGGATAATTGGGATCCCAGAAGAAGAGGAAAGAAAGAGGGAGTGGGGGGGCAGAAGGTATATTGGAGCAAATTATAGTGGAGAACTTCCCTAATCTGGGGAAGGAAACAGGCATTCAAGTCCAGGAGGCACAGAGAACCACCCCCCTCAAAATCAATAAAAATAGATCAACACCTCGATATATAATACTGAAACTTGCAAATCTCAGAGACAAAAAGAATACCCTGAAAGAAGTTCAGGATAAGAGGGTCGTAACTTACAAGGGTAGAAACATTAGACTGGCAGCAGACCTATCCACAGAGACCTGGCAAGCCAGAAAGGGCTGACATGATATATTCAGGATGCTAAAGAGAAAAATATGCAGTTAAGAATACTTTATCCAGCAAGGCTGTCATTCAAAATAGAAGGAGAGAGAAAAAGTTTCCAGGACAAACAGAAACTAAAAGAATTTGTGATCACCAATCAAGCCCTACAAGAAATATTAAAGGAGATCCTTAAAGTGAAGAGAGAGCCTAAAAGTAACATAGACCAGAAAGGAACAGAGACAATCTACATAAACAAGGACTTTACAGGTAATACAATGGCACTAAATTCATATATTTCAATAGTTACTCTGAATGTAAATGGACTAAATGCCCCAATCTAAAGACACAGGGTATCAGATTAGATTAAAAAAAAAAAAAAGACCCATTGATATGCTGTCTACAAGAGACTCATTTCAGACCAAAAGACACCTCCAGATTGAAAGTGAGGGGGTGTTCTTTAGCATGATGAACATCAAAAAAAAAGCTGGGATAGCAATCCTCATATTAGACAAATTAGATTTTAAATGAAAAAAAAAACAAATAAGAGATGAGGAAGGGCACTATATCATACTTAAAAGGTCTATCTAACAAGAAGATCTAACAATTGTAAATATTTATGCCTCTAACATGAGGAGAGCCAATTATATAAACCACTTAATAGCAAAATTAAAGAAACACATTGATAATAATACAATGATAGTAGGGGAATTTAACACCTCACTCACTGCAATGGACAGATCATCCAAGCAAAAGATCAACAAGGAAACAAGGGCTTCGAATGACACACTGGACCAGATGCACTTCACAGATATATTCAGAGCATTCCATCCTAAAGCAACAGAAACACATTCTTTCTGAGTGCACATGGAACATTCTCCAGAATAGATCACATCCTGGGTCACAAATCAGGTCTCAACTGGTACCAAAAGATTCGGATCATTCCCTGCATATTTTCAGATCACAATGCTTTGAAACTTGAACTCAATCACAAGAGGAAAGTTGGAAAAAACTTAAATACATGGAGGTTAAAGAGCATCCTACTAAAAAATGAAAGGATCAGCCAGAAATTAAAGAAGAATTTTAAAAATTCATAGAAACAAATGAAAATGAAAACACAACTGTTCAGAATCTTTGGGGTACAGCAAAGGCAATCCTAAAAGGGAAGTACATAACATAACAAGCCCTTGTCAAGAAACAAGAATAGTCTCAAATACACAAGCTAACCTTACACTTAAAGGAGTTGGAGAAAGAACAGCAAATAAAGCCTAAACCCAGCAGGAGAAGAGAATTAATAAAAATTAGAGCTTAAATCAACGAAATAGAAAACAAAAGAATATTAGAAAAGATCAACCAAACTAGGAGCTGGTTCTTTGAAAGAATTAATAAGATCAATAACCCCTAGCCAGACTTATCAAAAAGATAAGAGAAAGGACCCAAAGTAATAAAATCATGAATGAAAGAGGAGAGATCACAACAAACACCAAAGAAATACAAACAATTATAAGAACATATTATGAGCAACTATATGCCAACAAATTAGGCAATCTGGAAGAAATGGATGCATTCCTAGAAACATATAAACTACCAAAACTGAAACAGGAAGAAATAGAAAACCTGAACAGACCCATACCCACCAAAGAAATTGGATCAGTAATCAAAAATCTCCCAACAAACAAGAGTCTAAGACCAGATGGCTTCCCAGGGGAATTCTACCAAACATTTAAAGAAGAACTAATATCTATTCTTTTGAAGCTGTTTCAAAAAATCGAAATGGAAGGAATACTTCCAAACTCTTTCTGTGAGGCCAGCATTACCTTGATCCCAAAACCAGACAAACATCCAACTGAAAAGGATAATTACAGACCAATAGCCCTGATGAGCATGGATGGAAAAATCCTCACCAAGATACTAGCTAATCAGATCCAACAGTATATTAAAAGGATTATTTAGCCCCACCAAGTGGGATTTATTCCAGGGCTGTAAGGGTGGTTCAGCATCCACAAATCAATCAGTGTGATACACCACATTAATAAAAGAAAGGACAAGGACCATATGATCCTCTCAATAGATACAGAAAAAAAAATTGACAAAACACAGCATCTTTTCCTGATTAAAACTCTCCACAGTGTTGGGATAGAGGGATCATATCTCAATATCATAAAAGTCATCTATGAAAAGCCCACAGAGGATATCATTCTCAATGGGGAAAAAGTGAGAGCTTTTCCCCTAAGGTCAGGAACATGATAGGGATGCCCACTCTCACCCCTGTTGTTCAACATAGTACTAGAAGTCCTAGCCTCAGCAATCAGACAGCAAAAAGAAATAAAAGTCATCCAAAAGGGAAAGAGAAGTCAAACTTTCAGTTTTCGCAGACAACATGACACTCTATGTAGAAAACCCAAAAGACTCCACCCCAAAATTGCTAGAACTCATATAGGAATTCAGCAAAATAACAGGATCTAAAATCAATGCACAGAAGTCAGTTGCATTTCTATACACTAATGATGAGGCAGAAGAAAGAGAAATCAAGAAATCAATCCTATTAGGATTGATTTAGGAATAAATCTAGGAATAAATCTAACCAAAAAGGTAAAGGATCCGTACTCTGAAAACTACAGAACACTAATGAAAGAAATTGAGGAATTCACAAGGAAATGGAAAAACATTCCATGATCATAGATTGGAAGAACAAATATTGTTAAAATGTCTATGCTACCAGAAGCCATCTACACATTCAATGCAATCCCTATAAAAACACCATCAACATTTATCACAGAGCTGGAGCAAATTATCCTCCAATTTGTATGGAACAAGAAAAGATCCTAAATAACCAAAGTAATGTTAGAAAAGAAAACCAAAGGTGGTGGCATCACAATGTTGGACTTCAAGGTGTATTACAAAGCTGTAATCATGAAGACAGTATGGTACTGGCACAAAAACAGACACCTAGATCAATGGAACAGAAGAGAGAACCCAGAAATGGACCCTCAACTCTACAGTCCACTAATCTTCGACAAAGCAGGAAAGAATATTCCATGGAAAAAAGATGGTCTCTTCAACAAATGGACCATTTTCTCACTCCATACCCAAAAATAGACTCCAAATGGTTGAAAGACCTAAATGTGAAAAAGGAATCCATCAAAATCCTAGAAGAGAACACAGGCAGCCACCTCGGTGACCTCAGCTGCAGCAACTTCTGGCTAGACACATCTCCAAAGGCAAGGGAAACAAAGGCAAAAATGAACTATTGGGACTTCATCAAGATAAAAGGCTTTTGCACAGCAAGGGAAACAGTCAACAAAAGCA
Source organism: Mirounga leonina (assembly GCF_011800145.1). Taxonomy (NCBI): domain Eukaryota; kingdom Metazoa; phylum Chordata; class Mammalia; order Carnivora; family Phocidae; genus Mirounga; species Mirounga leonina. The sequence goes on along the minus strand of NW_023270121.1, from coordinate 1,074,933 downwards.
AAAGACAACCAACAGAATGGGAGAAGATATTTGCAAATGTCTTATCAGATAAAGGGGTAATATCCAAAATCTATAAAGAACTTATCAAACTCTATACCCAAAGAGCAAATAATTCAACCAAGAAATGGGCACAGGACATGAACAGACATTTCTCCAAAGAAGACATCCAAATGGCCAACAGACACATGAAAAAGTGCTCAACATCACTTGGCATCAGGGAAATACAAATCAAACCCTCAATGAGATACCACTTCACACCAGTCAGAATGGCTAAAATTAACAAGTCAGGAAACGACAGATGTTGGTGAGGATGCGGAGAAAGGGGAACCCTCCTACACCGTTGGTAGGAATGCAAGCTGGTGCAGCCACTCTGGAAAACAGTATGGAGGTTCCTCAGGGAGTTGAAAATAAAGCTACCCTATGACCCAGCAATTGTACTACTGGGTATTTACCCTAAAGATAAAAATGTACTGATCCGGGTGCCTGGGTGGCTCAGTTGGTTAAGCGACTGCCTTTGGCTCAGGTCATGATCCTGGAGTCCCTGGATCAAGTCCCGCATTGGGCTCCCTGCTTGGCAGGGAGCCTGCTTCTCCCTCTGACCCTCCCCCCTCTCATGTGCTCTCTCTCTCTCTCATTCTGTCTCAAATAAATAAATAAAATCTTTTAAAAAAAAATGTACTGATCCGAAGGGGTACCTGCATCCCAATGTTTATAGCAGCAATGTCCACAAAAGCCAAAATTTGGAAAGAGCAAAAATGTCCATTGACAGATGAATTGATAAAGAAGATGTGGTATATATACACATAATGGAATACTACTCAGCCATCAAAAAATGAAATCTTGCCATTTGTAATGACATGGATGAAACTAGAAGGTATCATGCTAAGCAAAATAAGTCAATCTGAGAAATAAAATTTTCAGGTGATCTCATTCATATGTGGAATTTAAGAAACCAAACAGGATCATAGGGGAAAGGAGGGAAAAATAAAACAAGATGAAATCAGAGAGGGAGACAAACCATAAGAGACTCTTAATTATAAGAAACAAACTGAGGGTTGCTGGAGGGGAAGGAGGTGGTGGGATGGTGTAACTGGGTGATGGATATTAAGTAGGGCATGTGATGTAATAAGCACTGAGTATTATATAAGACTGATGAATCACTGAACTCTACCTCTGAAACTAATAATACATTATATGTTAATTAATTGAATTTAAATTTTAAAAAAGACTCAAGGAAGACTAAGAATCTCAAGCAAGATAGTTCTGAGGTAAACATCTTTTAAACTTACATTGTTGAACTCCAAAAAAAAAAAAAGAAAGAAACAAAGAAACAAAGAAACAAAGAAAAAGAAAATCATGAAAACAACCAGTGTAAATAAAGGCACAGGCTTAAGAACAGGACAATGGGAGTGACAACTGACAATTGACAATAAACAAAGTCCAGAAGTCTATAGGATGATATATTCAAAGTGCTGAAAGAATATAATTGCCTACTTCGGGCTTTATAACCAGGTTTAATTCCCCTAAAGATGAAGGTGAAATAAAGACATTTTCAAACAAACAAAACAATGAGTGTTTCATATTCCTATTATATGATCCAGTGATCGTGCTTCTTGGTAGTTGCCCAAGTGAGTTGAAAACACTTGTCCACTCTAAAACCTGTACACAACAATATATAGCAGCTTAATCATAATTTCTAAAACTTGGATGCTATTGTTACAGCATGGTGACTATAGTAAATAACAGTGTATTGTTTACTTGAAATTTGCTGAAAGAGTACATACCAAGTGTTCTCACTACAAAAAAGGGTAACTCTGTTAATTAATAATGAGCATGGTAGTCATTCCACTGTGTATATCAAAACATCATGTTGTACCACCTAAGTATATACAATTATTACTTATCAACCATACCTCAATAAAGCTGAAACAAAAGATGTCCTGCAATAGGTAAGTGGATAAACTGTGGTACATCCATATAATGCAGTCTCATTCAGTGATAAAGAGAAAAGAGCTACCGAGTTGCAGAGACATTCAGGAACCTAAATACGTGTTGCTACATGGAAAAAGACACTCTGAAAAGGCTACCTACTGTATGATTCCAACTGCCACATATGATATCCTGGAAAAGGCAAGATTATGGAAACCCTAAAAAGATCAATGTTTGCCAGGATTTGGGGGAGGGTGAAGGAAGGAAGGAAGGATAAATGGAACAAAAGAGAATCTTGGGACAGTGAAAGTATTCTGTATGTAACAGTAATGATGGACATTTGTCAAAAGAACAACACAAAGAATGAACTGGAATGTAAACTATGGATTTTAATAATTATGAATCAGTGTTGATTGGTTCATCAATTGTAACAGATGGACCACAGTAATACAAGATGTAAATGATAAGTGAAACCAAATCAGGGTACAGGTGGTGGGGAGAAGGAATATGCAGGAACTCTCTATACTTATAAGCACAAAACTGAGGTAAATATTAAAATCTATTAATTTAAATTAGAAAGGGATATTTCACCAGCACATCTACTCTAAAGGAAATACTTAAGTGTATTCTTTAAGCAGAAAAAGAGCCACCCATGATCAAACTTAAAGATAAGGAAGTAATGAAGAGTGACATATAGGATAAATGTGTGAGTATATTTAAATGTTACTGGTTTTATAAAATGATACTAAAAAATAATAATGTATTTTGAGGTTAAAAAACCAATTACATCAATAATTATATTAAATAAAAGTGCACTAAAAGGGACAGTTGTGTGGGGTGCCTGGGTGGCTCAGTTGGTTGAGCCAACTCTCAATTTTGGCTCAGGTCATGATCTCAGGGTTGTAGGATTAAGCCCCGAGTCAGGCTCCATGCTTAGCGGGGAGTCTGCTGGAGATTCTCTCTCCCTCTCCCCTGCCCCTCCCCACCTAAAATAAATAAATAAAGCTTTTTAAAAAGGGACAATTGTGAAGCTGAATTTAAAGAGAAAACTATAAAAAAAATAAAAAAATAAAGAGAAAACTATTAGGTTGCATCAACAGACATAGCATAAAAATTAAAACACAGGAATTTTGAAAAGTTAATTGGGAGAAAAAGGAATGTCCCATGTAAAAACTAACTGAAGGGTAACTAATGTAGCTATAATAATATTAAAAATGTAGACATAAAGGGGATAAACATTATTAGAAATAGATAGGGAAGTTTTATAATGTTAAGGGTCAATCTACCATGATATTATACTCCTACATTATAGTTCCAAAATATACAAAGATAAATTGTAGAAATAAAAGGACTAATTAAAAAAACACAGAGTGGGAGGCATTAATAGGAGTCTTTCGATAAGTGTTAGAACAAACAGAAAAATCCAGTTGAGATATGGAAAATTTGAACAAAATGACTCACAAACTTAACCTCATTGCCATAGAATACGAAACTAAACAAAGAATATGCATTCTTTATTATATACATTTATATACAATATGATAAGCATTTTTTCAAGTGGATATGGAACATGGACTATTTTTCCTGAGAACAAATTTCTCAATACATTTCAAGCAACTGAAATCAACAGTATTGTTAAAAACAAAACAATAGGCCCAAAGTAGAATCATTTATGCTAAGAACCAAGTCACCAAGTCGAGTTTTACCTTCATTACACTTTTGAACTCTCCCAGAAATGTAATCTTGGACCAGTCAATCAGGAGCTACCTCATCAGCACTAGTGAGGTAGTCTGCCTGGTAGACACCAGCAATCCCCTAAAGGAAAGTGATATTGCTACAGCCAATCCAATTTTGCTAATACAACTTCCTTGTTTTTGCTCCCTTCTGCCTATAAGTCTTTCATTTTGTACAATTCCTTGGAGCTCCTTTCTATCTGCTAAGTGGGATGCTGACCGATTCATGAATCAATGAATAAAGTCAATAAGATCTTTAAAATTTACTCAGTTTATTTTTGCTTTTTAAGAGTATATTCCTCAATAACAGTGAAATTATGCTAAAAAATTAAATACATATATAATATATATAATATATGTAATTTCCAAATAATTTTGACATTAGGCAATACTATTTCAACCTTTAAAATAAGCTTAACAAATTCAGTATCCTACAGCCAAAGAACACAGGAATGTACTTGTAGTTGAGTAAGTTGGATTTATTACTCATTTTTTGAGAATGTACATCATGTGGAACCATGGGACATCTCACTTAGAGGGCATTAAAATAGATTTAGTGTGGTATTTGGGGTTGTTTTACACAACTTCATGGAAAATTTAAAGCTGATTGCTCTGGATCAGATGCTATCAAAAAACAAGGGTAATTCTATCTTAATCTTAATAGATTTTATCCAAGAGACAAGATTAGACTGAGACTAAAGCTATAATAGGTAAAAAAGAAAGAAAGAAAAGGAACAATCTCATCTTTGCCAGGATAGGGGATGTTCAGTAGTTTGTGGCTTAGGCAATATTCATGTTCTCTTCTCAGACATGATTACATAGTGGTCTTATTTTGATCCACAATGGGCAACAAGTGGCCTTGTCCAATATTGATGTTCTGTGGAACTGTTTAACAGGAGAACACCAAGGCCTAATGTAAAGACTAGGCTAACTGGTAGCAACACCGATGTCTAGCTGAAGTATTGGCAAGCTCCCAGATGTCCAGAGCTGCTTTTCTCTTTTGTAAGGAATTGCAATGAAACTATAGATCAATTTGAGAAGAAGTGATATATTTACAATATTGAGTTTTTCAATCCATGAACAAAGGGATATCCCTCCATTTATATAGCTCTTCTTTAATTTTTCTTAGTATATTTTTCTTTCGTATTTTTATAGAAGTCTTGTTCATATTTTATTAAAAGTGCTCCTAGAACATAAGGAATAGCATGGAGGACATTAAGAGAAGGAAGGGAAAAATGAAGGGGGGGAAATCGGAGAGGGAGATGAACCATGAGAGACCATGGATTCCGAGAAACAAACTGAGGGTTTTAGAGGGGAGGGGCGTGGGGGGATGGGTTAGCCTGGTGATGGGTATTAAAGAGGGCATATATTGCCTGGAGCACTGGGTGTTATATGCAAACAATGAATCATGGAACACTTCATCTAAAATTAATGATGTAATGTATGGGGATTAACATAAGAATTTAAAAAAAGTGCTCCTAGATATTTTATTTTATTGTAAATGGTTTTATATAAACTGTTCATTAAATTTTCTTTGAAATGTTTGTTGCTATATATGGAAATAAAATTGATTTTTAAAAATCTACCTTGTACCAGCAGATGTTCTATTTTAACTGTTTAGAAAATCAACTTTATTGAGTTTCAAATATATATGTAAATATGTATTTATTCATGTAACCACCACCAAAATCAAGATCTAAAATATTTCCATTATCTAAAAAAGTTTCTTCATGCCTCTTTGTATTCATACTTCCCCATTCTACATTCAGAAAAGCATTGAACTGTTTTCTGTTACTATAGTTGAGTTTTTGCTTTTTCCAGAATTTTATATAAATGTAATCATACTATACGTAGTACTTTGTGTCTGGCTTATTTTGTTCAATATAATGGTTTTTAGACATTCTGATTCCATGTTGTTGCATGTATTCATTCTTTGTTTCTTTTGTTGCTACACAATCCATTAAATGTATATACCACATTTTTTTTTTCACATATTGATGGACATTTGGGTAGTGTTTAGTTTTGATGACTGAATAAAGCCAATATAAACTTTCATGTACAGGTTTTTGTATGAACATAAACTTTTTTTCTCTTGAGTAGATATCTGGGAGTGGTGTTGATATATATTATGGTAAGTGTATTTTTAATTTTATAATAAACTATGCAACCATTGTCCAAAATTGCTGTACCATTTTATATTTCCAACAAACATGTATGTGATTTCCAATTGCATCACACCTTTGTCAACACCTGATATTGTCAGCCTTTTTAAATTTAGCAATTATAGGGATTTCATACAAGTTTCTCTTTCTCATTTTAGTTTTAATTTGCATTTCCATGATAATAAATAATGTTGAACATCTCTTTATGTGCTCATTGAACATGTGTATATCTCCACTTGTGACAAACGCACTCAAGTCATTTGCACATTTAATATTCTTTTTTTTTTTTTGGATTTTATATTGGATTGGATTTTTATTGGATTTTAAATATTTTATATTTGACTTTATATTGGGTTGTCTGTCTTCATATTATTGATTTGTAACTTTTCTTTTTATATATTCTGCATACAAGTCCTTTGTTAGATACCTCTGTCAAGTCTTTACATTATCTGAATGCTGTTTTTCTAGGGCGCCTGGGTGGCTCAGACGGTTAAGCGTCTGCCTTCGGCTCAGGTCATGATCCCAGGTCCTGGGATTGAGTCCCGCATCGGGCTCCCTGCTCCTTGGGAGCCTGCTTCTCCCTCTGCTTCTCTCTGTCTCTCATGAATAAATAAATAAAATCTTTAAAAAAAATTATATTTGAATGCTGTTTTTCTAGGAGTAAAACATTTTAAGATGTCTAATTTTTTTTTCTCTTATGGTTCATGACTTTTTGTCCTAAGAAATCTTTTCTACCTTAAGGTTACAAAGAATCTCTCCTACGTTATCTTGTAGATGCTTTATAGTTTGAACTCTTATTTTGAGGTCTACAATAAATTTCAAGTAAATGTTTTGGAAAAGTTATGGTAAGGTTCTAGGTTCATTCCCCCCTCCCCCAAAAAATAGATATGCAGTAGTATCAGCCTCATTTATTAGAAGGACTGTTAATTCCTTTGATCACTCAAATAATCTGAGTACCTTTTTCAAAAATCAATTGACCACTTATATGTGTTTATTTCTAGACCTGTTTCATTAATCCATATTTATGTCCTTACACCAATGCCTCATTTGTAGCTTAAAATCAGTGGTGTAAGTCCTCCAACATTGTTTTTCTTTTCCAATATTATAATTGCTATTCCAGGTCCTTTAAATTTTTAAATAAATTTGATAATCTGGTTGTCTATTTCTATGAAAAATATGTCTAATAAGGAACTTGGATCCAAAATATATAAAGAATTCTTACAATTCAACAACAAAAAGAACCCTCTTACACTGTTGGTGGGAATGCAAGTTGGTACAGCCACTTTGGAAAACAGTATGGAGGTTCCTTAAAACGTTGAAAATAGATCTACCCCACAACCCAGCAATTGCACTCCTGGGTATTTACCCCAAAGACACAGATGTAGTGAAAAGAAGGGGCACATGCACCCCAATGTTCATAGCAGCAATGTACACAATAGCCAAAGTGTGGAAGGAGCCGAGATGCCCTTCAACAGATGAATGGATAAAGAAGATATGGTCCATATATACAATGGAATATTACTCAGCCATCAGAAAGGATGAATACCCAACATGCATCAACATGGATGGAACTGGAGGGGATTATGCTAAGTGAAATAACTCAAGCAGAGAAAGTCAATTATCATATGGTTTCACTTATATGTGGAACATAAGGAATAGCATGGAGGACATTAGGAGAAGGAAGGGAAAAATGAAGGGGGGGAAGTCAGAGAGGGAGATGAACCATGAGAGACTATGGACTCTGGGAAACAAACTGAGGGTTTTAGAGGGGAGGGGGGTGGGGGATGGGTTAGCTCAGTGGTGGGTATTAAGCAGGGCACGTATTGCGATAAACACTGGATGTTATATGCAAACAATGAATCATGGAACACTACATCAAAAACTAATGAGGTACTGTATGGTGACTAACATAACATAATAAAAAAATTTAAAAAATAAAATAAAAGAAGCCAGTCTGAACAGACCAATAAATAAATAAATAAATAAATAAATAAATAAATAAATAAACAAAGCACTTAGGGAATTCTCCAAAGAAGATATGTAAATGGCCAATATGCATATGAAAAGATAATCAACATCAGAAATCATTAGGGAAATCCAAATTAAAAACTACAGGGAGAGAGGAGGGGAAAGATGGCAGAGGAGTAGGGGACCCTATTTCAACTGGTCCCCGGAATTGAGCTGGATATCTACCAGACCATTCTGAGCACCCACGAAACCAGCCTGATATGTAAGAAGATCTGGATCTCTACAAATAGAATATCGCAGGCGGTTGGTTTTGAGGTAGGAAGTGGAGAGCCGTGATCCTGCGGGCAGATATTGGAGGATAAACGGCGGCGGGAGGGTGCCTGGATGTGGGGATCCTACACCGCCAGTGAGTGACAGCCTCCCGCGCTGCGGACGGGGCACAGACTCGCAGACCGGTAGCGTCGGGAAAGGACTTTAGGGCAGCCCCTGGGGTGGAAAACCAGACTGGCAGGGTCGCGCACACGCGAACTGCAGCCCCCCCGGACAGAAACCGGAGCGTCGGTCGCGCGCACGGGAACTGCAGCCTCCGAGACGGAAACCCGGTGCGCCGGGGTCCCGCTGGTGAACTGCAACCCTGGGGGTGGAAACCCCTATCGTCGGAGTCGCGCGCGTGAGAACTGGGAGCGGCTGGCGGTTTTAGAAGCACAAAGGGCAGAGACTTGCCCCAACCTGGAGGCAGGACTGGGAGCGCTGCGGAGGGGCACACAACCCAGGACGCTGCAGTTTATAGTAGCACGGACAGAAACAGACAGTGTGGCCTGGAGAGCTCACTGAAGAACAGACTGAGGTCTCTCTGCTCTGAGGCAGAGGGTTGGAAACAGTCTCTTCTGCTCTGAATCGCAGAAGAGACCTGGAAAGCCGCCAGGGAAAGGCACCAGAGAACAAAAGCCCCAAAGACTGATTCCCACTGAGCCCATCCCCCACCACAGCGGGGCAGGGCAACTCTGCCCAAACAGGGTTGCCTGAGTAACAGCGCAGCAGGCCCCTCCCCCAGAAGACAGGCTGGGAAAACAAGAGGCCAGCAACCCTAAGGTCCCAAGAAAACAGGTGCATCTTGCTTGGGTTCTGGTCAATAATTTGGACTCTATACATTCCCTCAAACACCCATCAACAGAATGACTAGGAGGAGGAGCCCCCAAAACAGAAAAGACTCAGAGATCATGACTTATGCTGCAGATTTACAAATGGATGCAGACATAACCAAGATGTCAGAGATGGAATTCAGACTAGCAATTGTGAAGACAATGGCTAGAATGGAGAAATCAATTAATGGCAACACAGAGTCTCTAAGGGCAGAAAGAAAAGGTGAATTGGCAGAACTTAAAAATGCTATCAATGAGATCCAATCCAATCTAGATAATCTAACAGCTAGGGTAACTGAGACAGAAGAGAGAATAAGCAATCTGGAAGACAGTATAATAGATAAAAAGGGAAAAGAGGAGGCCAGGGAAAAACAACTCAGAATCCATGAAAATAGAATCAGAGAAATAAGTGACACCATGAGGTGCTCCAATGTCAGAATAATTGGAATCCCGGAGGGAGTGGAGAGAGAGAGAGGGCTAGAAGATGTATTTGAGCAAATCGTAGCTGAGAACTTCCCTAATCTGGGGAATGAAACAAACATTTGACTCCTAGAGGCAGAGAGCACCCCTCCTAAGATCAAGGAAAAGAGGCCAACACCCCGGCATGTAATAGTAAAACTTGCAAATCTTAGAACCAAGGAAACCATCTTAAGGGCAGTTGGGGGAAGAGAGTCCTTACGTACAGAGGGAGGAACATCAGAATAACGTCAGACCTATCCACAGAGACCTGGCAAGCCAGAAAGGCCTGGCAAGACATATTCAGGGTACTAAATTAGAAGAGCATGCAGCCAAGAATACTTTATCTGGCAAGGCTTTCATTTAGAATGGATGGAGAGATGCAGAGCTTCCAAGACTGGCAGAAACTGAAAGAATATGTGACCACTAAGCTGGCCCTGCAAGAAATATTAAGGGGGAGTCCATAAAAGGAGAAAGACCCCAAGAGTGATCTACAACAGAAATTTACAGGGACAATCTATAAAAACAACGTCTTCACAGGCAACATGATGACAATTAATTCATATCTTTCAATAATCACTCTCAACGTGAATGGCCTAAATGCTCCCATAAAATGGCACAGGGTTGCAGATTGGATAAAAAGACAGGACCCATCCATATGCTGTCTACAAGAGACTCATTTTGAACCTAAAGATACATCCAGACTGAAAGTGAAGGGATGGAGATCCATCTTCCATGCCAGCGGACCTCAGAAGAAAGCTGGGGTAGCAATTCTTATATCAGACAAATTAGATTTTAAACTAAAGTCTGTAATAAGAGACACAGAAGGACACTATATCATTCTTAAAGGGTCTATCCAACAAGAAGATCTAACAATTGTAAATATCTATGCCCCCAACATGGTAGCAGCCATCTACATAAGCCAACTGTTAACCAAAATAAAGAGTCATATTGATAACAATACGTTAATTGTAGGAGACCTGAATACTCCACTCTCAGCAATAGACAGACCATCTAAGCAGAAAATCAACAAGGAAACAAGAGCTTTGAATGATACATTGGACCAGATGGACCTCATAGATATTTACAGAACATTCCACCCTAAAACAACAGAATACTCAATCTTCTCGAGCGCACATGGAACTTTCTCCAGAATAGACCATATACTGGGTCACAAATCAGGTCTCAACCGATACCAAAAGATTGAGATTATTCCCTGCATATTCTCAGACCATAATGCTCTAAAACTGGAACTCAATCACAAGAAAAAAATTTGGCAGAAATTCAAACACTTGGAAGCTAAAGACCACTCTGCTCAAGAATGTTTGGGTCAACCAAGAAATCAAAGAAGAACTTAAACAATTCATGGAAATCAATGAGAACGAAAACAATTGGTCCAAAACCTATGGGATACTGCCAACGCAGTCCTAAGGGGGAAATACATACCCATCCAAGCCTCACTCAAAAAAAGAGAAAAATCCCGAATTCACCAACTAACTCTACACCTTAAAGAACTAGAGAAAAAGCAACAAATGACGCCTAAGCCACGCATTAGAAGAAAAATAATTAAAATTAGAGCAGAAATCAATGAATTAGAAACCAGAAACACAGTAGATCAGATCAACGAAACTAGAAGTTGGTTCTTTGGAAGAATTAATAAGATTGATAAACCACTGGCCAGACTTATCCAAAAGAAGAGAGAAAGGACCCAAATCAATAAAATTATGAATGAAAGGGGAGAGATCATGACTACAACCAAGGAAATAGAAACAATTATTAGAAATTATTATCAACAACTATATGCCAATAAACTGAGCAATCTGGATGAAATGGAGGCCTTCCTGGAAACCTATAAGCTGCCAAGACTGAAACAGGAAGAAATTGACAACCTGAATAGGCCAATAACCAGTAACGAGATTGAAGCAGTGATCAAAAACCTCCCAAAAAATAAGAGTCCAGGGCCTGATGGATTCCCTGGGGGAATTCTACCAAACATTCAAAGAAGAAATAATACCTATTCTACTGAAGCTGTTTCAAAAAGTAGAAACAGAAGGAAAACTTCCAAACTCATTCTACGAGGCCAGCATTACCTTAATCCCCAAACCAGGCAAAGACCCCATCAAAAAGGAGAATTTCAGACCGATATCCCTGATGAATATGGATTCCAGAATCCTCAACAAAATCCTAGCTAATAGGATCCAACAATACATTAAAAGGATCATCCACCACGACCAAGTGGGATTTATCCCTGGGATGCAAGGGTGGTTCAACATTCGCAAATCAATCAATGTGATAGAACACATTAATAGGAGGAGGGAGAAGAACCATATGGTCCTCTCAATTGGTGCAGAAAAAGCATTTGACAAAATACAACATCCTTTCCTGATTAAAACTCTCCAGAGTATAGGGATAGAGGGAACATTACTCAAGCTCATAAAATCCATCTATGAAAAACCCACAGCGACTCTCATCCTCAATGGGGAAAAGCTGAGAGCCTTTCCCTTAAGATCAGGAACACGGCAAGGGTGCCCACTCTCACCACTGTTGTTCAACATAGTACTAGAAGTCCTAGCAATAGCAATCAGAAAACAAAAAGAAATAAAAAATATTCAAATTGGCAAAGAAGAAGTCAAACTTTCTCTTTTCGCAGACGACATGATACTTTATGTGGAAAACCCAAAAGACTCCACCCCCAAATTACTAGAACTCATCCAGCAATTCATTAATGTGGCAGGATACAAAATCAATGCACAGAAATCAGTTGCTTTCTTATACACTAACAACGCAACTGTTGAAAGAGAAATTAAAGAAACAATTCCATTTACAATAGCACCAAAAACTATAAGATACCACGGAGTAAACCTAACCAAAGAGGTAAAGGATCTATACTCTAGGAACTACAAAACACTCATGAAAGAAATTGAAGAAGACACAAAAAGACAGAAAAATATTCCATGCTCATGGATCGGAAGAATAAACATTGTTAAAATGTCTATGCTACCCAGAGCAATCTATACCTTCAATGCCATCCTGATCAAAATTCTAATGACATTTTTCAAAGTCCTGTAACAAACAATCCTAAAATTTGTATGGAATCAGAAAAGACCCCGAATCGCCAAGGAGATGTTGAAAAAGAAAAACATAGCTGGGGGCATCACGTTGCCCGATTTCAAGCTATATTACAAATCAGTGATCACCAAGACAGCATGGTACTGGCACAAAAACAGACTTAAAGACCAATGGAACAGAATAGAGAACCCAGATATGGACCCTCAACTCTATGGTCAAATAATCTTTGACAAAGCAGGAAAAAACATGCAATGGAAAAAAGACAGTCTCTTCAATAAATGGTGCTGGGAAAATTGGACAGTCACATGCAGAAGAATGAAACTCGACCATTCTGTAACACCACTCACAAATATAAACTCAAAGTGGATGAAAGACCTCAATGTGAGACAGGAATCCATCAAAATCCTAGAGGAGAACATAGGCAGCAACCTCTTTGACATTGGCCACAGCAAGTTCTTTCAAGATACATCTCCAAAAGCTAGTGAAACAAAAGCAAAAATGAACTTTTGGGACTTCATCAAGATAAAAAGCTTCTGCACAGCAAAGGAAACAGTCAACAAAACAAAGAGGCAACCCACAGAATGGGAGAAGATATTTGCAAATGACACTACAGATAAATGGCTGGTATCCAAAATCTAAAAAGAACTTCTCAAACTCAATACTGAAAAAACAAATAATCAAGTCAAAAAGTGGGCAGAAGACATGAACAGACACTTCTCTGAAGAAGACATACAAATGGCTAACAGACACATGAAAAAATGTTCATCATCATTAGCCATCAGGGAAATCCAAATCAAAACCACACTGAGATATCACCTTACACCAGTTAGAATGGCCAAAATGGACAGGGAAAGAAACAACAAATGTTGGAGAGGTTGTGGAGAAAGGGGAACCCTCTTACACTCTTGGTGGGAATGCAAGTTGGTACAACCACTTTGGAAAACAGTGTGGAGGTTCCTCAAAAATTTAAAAATAGAGCTACCCTATGACCCAGCAATTGCACTACTGCATATTTACCCCAAAGACACAGATGTAGTGAAAAGAAGGGCCATATGCACCCCAATGTTCATAGCAGCAATGTCCGCAATAGCCAAACTGTGGAAAGAGCTGAGATGCCCTTCAACAGATGAATGGATAAAGAAGATGTGGTCCATATATACAATGGAATATTACTCAGCCATCAGAAAGGATGAATACCCAACTTTTACATCAACACGGATGGGACTGGAGGAGATTCTGCTAAGCGAAATAAGTCAAGCAGAGAAAGTCAATTATCATATGGTTTCACTTATTTGTGGAACATAAGGAATAACATGGAGGACATTAGGAGAAGGAAGGGAAAAATGGAGGGGGGGATTGGAGGGAGAGATGAACCATGAGAAACTATGGACCTGAGAAACAAACAGGGTTCTAGAGGGGAGGGGGGAGGGGGGAATTTGTTAGCCCGGTGATGGGTATTAAGGAGGGCACGTACTGCATGGAGCACTGGGTGTTATACGAAAACAATGGATCGTGGATCACTACATCAAAAACTAATGATGTATTGTATGGTGACTAACATAATATAATAAAATTAAAAACTACAAAAAAAAAAAAAACACTACAGGGAGATACCACTCCATACCCATTAGAATGTGTATATTAAAACAACACAAATCAAAACGAAACAAAACAAAACAAAAAACCCAGAACATAACAAGTGTTGGAGAAGATGTGGAGAAATCCTTGTGTATTGTTAGTGGGAATGCAAAAATGGGGCAGCCACTATGGAAAATAGTATGGCAGTTCCTCAAAAACTGAAACATAGATTTACCATATGATCCAGCAATTCTATTTCTATGTATATGCCCCCCAAAATTGAAAGCATGGACCCAAACATATTTATATACCAATGTTCACTGCAGCATTATTCACAATAGCAAAAAGGTGGAAGTAACACAAATGCCCATTGACAGATGAATGGATAAACAAAATATGGTATATACATGCAGTGGAATATTATTTAGCCATAAAAAAGTATTGAAGCATTGGTACATGCTACAACATGAATGAACTTTGAAAACATGGTAAATGAAGTAAGTCACAAAGGACCACATATTGTATGATTCCATTTATATGAAACATCCAGAATAATACATAGATCTAGAAAGTAGATTAGTGTTTGCCAGGGGCTAGGAAAAGGGGGAAATGGGGCATGACTGTTTAATAGATATGGTAGATATGGGTCTGCTTTTGGGATGATGAAAATGTTCTGGAACTAGACAGTGGTGATGATTGTACAAAATTTGTTTGTACTAAATGCCACTAAATTTTATACTTTAAAATGGTTAAAAAGCTGAATTTTATGGTATATGACATTTTCCACAATAAAAAATAGCTAAAACATGGATTAACCTCGAAAACATTTTGCTATGTAAAAAAAAGAGTCATTTATATAAAATATCCAAAATAGGTAAACCACAGCAACAGAAAGCAGATTAGTGATTGCCAGAAGCTGGGTGGAGGAGGAATGGTAGTAAGTGATTAATAGTATGAGGTTTCTGAATAATTTCTGAAACTAGATAATGATGATGGTGGTACAACATTTTGGATGTTCTTAATGCCACTGAATTGTATACTTTAAAATGCTTAAAATGGGGCGACTGAGTGGCTCAGTCAGGTAAGCATCTGCCTTCAGCTCAGGTAATGATCCCAGGGTCCTGGGATCAAGTCCCCCTGCATCAGGCTCCCTGCTCGGTGGGGAGCCTGCTTCTCCCTCTCCCTCTGCCCATCCCCCCACTCGTTTTCTCTTTCTTTCACTCTGCTCTCTCTCTCTCAAATAAATAAATAAATAATCTTTTAAAAATTAAATAAAATGCTTAAAATGGTAAATGTTATGCTGTCTGTATTTTACTACAACTTTTAAAAGTCCACAGTAGGATCCTTTAAAAATAATACTGAATTTTTCATGAATATAATATGCTTACTGTAGAAACGTGGGAAATACAGAAGGATATAAAACTAAGAGGAAAAACCTCATATAATCCAAATCATAAATGCAATCACTACTGCTGATTTTTGCTTTTCTTTTCATGTACTATTTCCTTATATAATTTATATTCTGGATAAAATTGTTTTAGAGAATATATTTTTTCACTTGCCATCATTTCATAAGAATTTTCTCTATGTCATTAAAATTTTCCTAAACATAATTTTAAAAAACAAATTGCAAAATACTATAAATAAGCAAGTAGAAAAATTTTTGAAGCAAGAAATGGTGGAAGTAGAAGCTTTTGGAGAAAGAGGGGTCTCAAGATAGTGTGTTTTTAAAATGGGAGAAATAACAGCATGTTTTATGCTGCTGGAAAGGTAACTGATTACAATGAAATAAGTATAATGAAATATTTTCTTGGAAGGTGTGTGTGTGTGTGTGTGTGAGTGTGTGTGTGTGTGTAAATATATATACATGTATTGGCATTAATAAAAACCAAAATGTTAGTATTTATCAGTGTTAGGAAATGCAGTATCTTTTTTTAAAATTTTCCATATAATTGCTAGGTTTTCTACTGTGAACATATATAACTTAGGTAATAAAAATAAGTGGGGTGCCTGGGTGGCTCAGTTGGCTAAGCATCTGCCTTCAGCTCAGGTCATGATCCTCGGGTCCTGGGATCAAGTTCCACATCAGGCTCCCTGCTCAGCGGGGAGTCTGCTTCTCCCTCTCCCTCTGCCCCTCCCCCTGCTCATGTGCTCTCTCTCAAATAAAAAAAATAAAATCTTAAAAAAAAATAAGTTAAAGGATGTGAAAAATAGACATTCCTAGCAATTTCAATAGGAAAAAAGCTGAACCATTTTCTGAATAAGGAATATTTCTTTTTTAAAAACATCTATTTATTTATTTTTGAGAGAGAGAGAGTGGGGAGAGGGGCAGACTGAGAAAAACTTCAAGCAGACTCACTGCTGAGTTGTGGAGCCTGATGCAGGGCTCAATCTCATGACCCATGAGATCATGACCTGAGCAAAACCAAGAGTTGGGCACTTAACCAACTGAGCCACCCAGGTGCCTCTAAGGAACATTTCTAAAGCAACCCATGGATTCAGTTAAAAGTATGATCACGAGAACTATCTCACTATTCTGTTTCCTCCAATGGAAGGGCCCAAATTTGGAACCTCCCCAAAAGAATAAAGATGCCTAAGAAATAGAAAGCATATCTCCCATAATCATTATTTTCAATAGCTACCTTTTCTACTCTTTTGAGTGTTTCATGAGCATCAAGAGTGCTGTTTCACATCTCATTTCTGTATGGATTCAAACACAATCTCTTAAACAGAATGCATTATCTTTAGTAGTAGTACTACTACTAGAACAGCATTTATTATGGACTTACTTAGTAAACTAGATCATGAATCACACAGGAAAAGTGTGTAGTTAAAGGACTCTTGGAAGCTTGTCCTTCAAATCAGGAGGGTAAGCCATCTACTCTCATTAATGTCATTACATAATTGGAAACATTCCTAAACAAACAAAACGGCCTCTCTTATTGTCTTTTACTGACATGGTGGCCCAGCTTAGAATCCAGGTGTGTAGGCCTGAGGAGTTTTAGCATTTCTAAGAACATGTGGTGTAAGTTTTTAAAAATTCTGTGATTCTAGGAATATTTTACTTAAATTAAAATTTATTTTTGAGTAGTTAATATAAACATAGGGTTTGAAATTCAAAAAGCACAAAAGTTCACACACATAAGTCTTCAAGTCTCTTTCTTATCTTTGTCTGCCAATAGGTTATACTCCAAAAAAGGCAAGTCCTGTTACCAGTTACCTGTTGATATTAACAGAGATATTCAATGCATACATATATGTAATAAAGTATTATTAAGCAAATGATGGCACACAAAATATTGTTCTGCACCTTCCTTTCTTCGCTTAAAAATGTGTTTTGGACATCATTATACATACATAGAGCTGCTCTTTCTTTTTAACAGTTGCATAGTGCATGGAGATACACCATAATCTATTTAACTATTTATGATTATTTAGAATCTTTCCAATCTTTCACTATTAAAAAATTCTGCAGTGGATATCTTTTTACATATAGCATTTTGCCATGTACAAAAATTAAATTAGGACAGATTCCTTTTTTAAGATTTTATTTATTTATTTTTCAGAGAGAGAGAGAGAGCGCAAGCACAAGCAGGGCGAGCGGCAGGCAAAAGGAGAAGCAGACTCCCCGCTGAGCAAGGAGCCCGATGCAGGACTCAATACCAGGACCCTGGGATCATGACCTGAGCCGAAGGCAGACCAACTGTGCCACCCAGGTATCCCCATTAGGATAGATTCTTAAAGTATAATTGCTGGTCAATAGTTATGTGCATTTGTATTTTGATAAATATTGCCAAATAACCTTCACAGAGGGTGAAATAATTTGCACTCCAACTGATAATGTATAGGAATGCCGGTTTTCTCACCTCTTCTCCAATATGATTTGTTTCCAGATTTTTTGTTCTTTGCCAATATGATAGATGAGAAACAATTTATCATTGTAATTATAATTTGCATTTACATTATCGGTGAAATGAAATATTGTCTCATATACTTACAGAACATTGACTTGTCTTTTTAATGAACAGTCTGTTCATTTATTTTTCTATTGGACTGTTGGTCATAATCTTGTCTTTATAAATTCATAAGGGTTTGCTATAAATTCCGGAGCTTAGTAAGGCATAATTCTAAACATGAATAGAAGACAAAAAAAGAGTAACAACCACTAAATCCAAATTTTATGTATCCACCAAATGTTATTACAGTATAAGATATTAAGATACTCCAGGTTTCTTTTTAAAATATATTTTAGTAAACTCTTGCTTCCTTCCTCCATTGAAAAATTACATATAAAGCATCTCCTCTGTGGCAGACTCTAGGCTAGGCCCTGGGGCTACAAGACATCAAAGACAAAGACACACTTATAGACAGGTATTGATCTACAACCATCAGAAGATACCATGGCATCTTCATGACTCAATAGCCCTCACCTCCTTCAACTATTAACTGACTACTTTGTCTTCCATGTGTGATACTGAGGATACAGTGGTGAACCAAGACTGAGAAAGGGGTCCTTCCTTCATGGAACTTGCAGTCTATTTGAAATTCCCTCCTGACACTGCTTGGAATAGAAATTCAAAGAATTTTATATATTCAGGGAGAAAGAGCATATGCATTCATTAGGCAGCTGAGAGAAAAGGAGTCAGGAAAGCAGCTAAGATCTGCCTTGAGAAGTACGTTGGTAGTATTCCTTTTCCTTAGAGAGGAGTGTGGAAAAGAAGCCAGAACTGCCCCTAACTAGCTCCTGACACCTTGCTCTGAGGTGATAGATAGAGAGGATTGAAAGACTCGGTCTGGATTCTTACAGAAACAGGACCTTTTTCTTTCTTTTTTTAATTTTATTTAATTTTATTATGTTAGTCACCATACAATACATCATTAGTTTTTGATGTAGTGTTCCATGATTCATTGTTTTCGTAAAACACCCTGTGCTCCATGCAGTATGTGCCCTCCTTAATACCCAACACCGGGCTAACCCATCCCCCCACCCCCTCCCCTCTAAAACCCTGTTTGTTTCTCAGAGTCCATAGACTTTCATGGTTCATCTCCCCCTCTGATTCCCCCCTTCATTTTTCCCTTCCTTCTCCTAATGTCCTCCATACTATTCCTTATGTTCCACAAATAAGTGAAACCATATGATAATTGACTTTCTCTGCTTGACTTATTTCGCTTAGCAGAATCTCCTCCAGTCCCATCCATGTTGATGTAAAAGTTGGGTATTCATCCTTTCTGATGGCTGAGTAATATTCCATTGTCTATATGGACCACATCTTCTTTATCCATTCATCTGTTGAAGGGCATCTCGGCTCTTTCCACAGTTTGGCTATTGCGGACATTGCTGCTGTGAACATTGGGGTGCATATGGCCCTTCTTTTCACTACATCTGTGTCTTTGGGGTAAATACACAGGAGTGCAATTGCTGGGTCATAGGGTAGCTCTATTTTTAAATTTTTGAGGAACTTCCACACTGTTTTCCAAAGTGGCTGTACCAACTTGCATTCCCACCAACAGTGTAAGAGGGTTCCCCTTTCTCCACAACCTCTCCAACATTTGTTGTTTCTTTCCCTGTCCATTTTGGCCATTCTAACTGGTGTAAGGTGATATCTCAGTGTGGTTTTGATTTGAATTTCCCTGATGGCTAATGATGATGAACATTTTTTCATGTGTCTGTTAGCCATTTGTATGTCTTCTTTTGAGAAGTGTCTGTTCATGTCTTCTGCCCATTTTTTGACTTGATTATTTGTTTTCTCAGTGTTGAGTTTGAGAAGTTCCTTACAGATCTTGGATGTCAGCCCTTTGTCTGTAGTTTCATTTGCAGTATCTTCTCCCATTCTGTGGGTTGCTTCTTAGTTTTGTTGATTGTTTCCTTTGCTGTGCAGAAACTTTTTTTTTTTTTAAAGATTTTTATTTATTTATTTGACAGAGAGATAGACAGCAAGAGAGAGAACACAAGCAGGGGGAGTGGGAGAGGGAGAAGCAGGCTTCCTGCTGAGAAGGGAGCCTGAGGCGGGGCTCCATCCCAGGACCCAGGGATCATGACCTGAGCCAAAGCCAGACGCTTAACTACTAAGCCACCCAGGTGTCCCTGTGCAGAAGCTTTTTATCTTGATGACGTCCCAAAAGTTCATTTTTGCTTTTATTTCAGTTGAGAAACAGGCCCTTTTTCTTGGGCAATTGTGGTGACCTGGAAATGGCACAGTGTGTTACCATTTTGAGTGAGAAAAAAAGCACTGTGGCGAAAGAATGACTTGGCACAGACCAGTGGTTTGTTTCTTTGGGTTAGAGGGCAAGGTCTGCTTTCCTTTAGAAGAAAGACAGTGGTGAGGCCTCCACAGAAGCCCCTTCCCATCTACTTCCCTTCCATCACCCCATGAGCAATGAAAAAACTTGGGAAGGCTACCATAGAACCTCCAGCGCAAGTGGTTTACAGGTACAAAGTTATTTAACTATTAAGCCTCTTTAATTAGTACAGAGTTGTTTTCCTCATGTGCATGCTGAGGACCATGCATATCTAGTTGCAGGAAGTATTGTGGACATCAGGAGGGGAGGCAGGGCTTGAGAATGGCATATGCACACACAGAGGTAGTTTGGTATTAATATGCTTCTCTTATCCATCACTATTTTCCCTATATCTTTATCCCACCTTACCTTCGACTATTTCAATGCAAGAAACATGGTAGGCAATAAGATGAGAGACTTAGAGGAGAGGAGCAATAAAAGACTAAGATGTTTGACATAGATCAGCAAGTCAAACCAGAGTGGTTTTCCAGACGCCAAGCCCACAGGAGCCCAATTCGTGCAGAGAATTAAGTGTTGGAGCAGCAGCTTGGAGGCTCTTCTCTCATAGAGGGGGACACGGCTTTTGGAATAGATTAGAACGTACCCTCTTCTCTCAGTCTTGCACTCTGATTTCCCAACCCTCTTATCCCCTCCCCCAACCCGCCTATTTAGGTAGGCCTAGGACTTTGGAGAAGTGAATGTGTTAACACGACCCTGCGGTATCCTTCCGCACGATTGGGCCAGAGCGGATTCAGCGACGCCACCTCCCCATACACGCATGCGTTTCAGTTCAAGATGAAAAAAAAAATGTAGTCTTGGTTGGGGGAGATCCTAAAAGAGGGAAACTAATGCTGAGACCCTTTGATATTGGTAAGCTTCTCTCCGTATCGCGCTGCCTCCTCTATGTTCAGATGTCGCCCCAGCCCTTACCAGGATGAGAAAAAGCTAGAGCTCACCGACAGAGGGCGGAGTGGCGCTGTGCAAAGCTTGGTATCACTCCGCTTCCATCAGGCCGGATCCCCTTACACTGCGCTGTAGCTCCTCCCGCTGCAGATTTGGGTACTGGGGACGTGGCAAAGCAAAGTCTGCGGAGGAAAAGGTAGCTGTTGTTAATTAGTCACTAGGCGTGGGTCCCAGAGGAGCTTTGGGGACGGGAGGAAGGGAATACGAAAAAATGGCAGTTGTTTGCCAGTTCCGGCCCTTAATCTGATAAAGCAGGTATCGCGTCCTAAATCCCAGGTGCCGGGCCAATCCCCAGACACAGTCGCCGCCATTGTCTCGTGTCCTCGTGTCCTTCTGACTGTCCGTCCCTCTTTCTGTAGGGCACGGCACCCCTTGAGGCAAGGAAATAAGAAAGCTGCCTCTGATCCAAGCAGAGCAGGTCAGTGAGAAGGCGGGCATCGCTTGGGAGTGTGGAAATGGGTATCAGAGAGGAATGTGGGATACGTGATCTGGTCGTGGGGCGCGGGCGGTGAGAGGGAGAGGGGGACAGGGGTAATTTGAGTGGCACGCAACTATAAATTTAAAATGATCTTCCTAGCTTGATTTCCAGACACTAATCACCTCCGAGCGTGTTTGGGAAGGTAAAGGAGTATAGTAGCGGCTTCTAGCGGAGAAATGGCGGTTTATATGATAGGAGGAGGGGCTGCTGCTGTTGGTGAGAACAAGTTGTCAGGGGAGCCCTGGGAGGGAGAGTGTAAAAAGAAGTGTTTGATAATCAAGGCCCTGGATTAGAAAATGGTCTCATGTCCTGGTTACTAGTCTGACCATTAAAAACCGAGTCTCTTCCACTGTGTTTTCGTTTGGTCCTTGGATGTGTATCATGCGTTTATATATTTAGGTCTGTTCCTAAGTTTTCGGTACCGCATGTTTTTGTAAAGATCTGTAGAAGGCCGTGGACCTCAAAGGGAGGGGATAAGAAAAGGAAACCTGGCCTAATTTTTGCGGAGTGGGCAGTGCTTGGAGTTGGTAGATGGCTAGGACTAGAACAGGCAGGAGTCTGGGGGAAACTCCAGATCTCCTTTCAGCATGCTTTCCAAACAGTCCTCCCTTACTCCTGTTGTGTTGCAGAAAATGATAGGCTTTAGGGAGAGGAAGGAACCATAAAAGCCTAGATGAAATTTGGAGATAATACTTTTCATTGATTCCCAGCCAACTTCCATGGCTTGTCTGAGCATTCCATCTCTACTACTACCACCACTATCTTGCAGGGATGTTTGAGTTGTCTGTGCAGGAGAATTATCAGACTTTTGGAATGGAGCAGAGAAACTTGGAGGGAGAAGGAGGAAAAAAGGGCCACAGAAAATTTTGGCAAACAGGTACCTGTTTCCAGAAAGGATCAGTGTCCCAGGTGCTGATCTCTACCAAGGACTAAGTCTCCATTGTCTCCTTTGTGTAGATTTATTTATCTCTGCATTTGTGAATCTCTGGGTATAGACCCATCCCCAGGTCTGTGGAACTCTCAGCTGTGAAAGTTTGCAAATGGTAACCCAACTTGAACCTGGGAAATAATGAAGAAGAGAAACATGCCCTGTGTCTGTTAGGATTGGTGAGAGGGTAGATGGACAGGAGAGGATTAAGATTTAGGAATTCTATTCTCTTTTGTTTTGCCAGTTTACTAACCCCTCTTTGGTCCCTTGCTGATTTAGTTGTAAGTCTTTGGAAGCTTTGAGTATAGAAGGGTAACACTTGTTTTTCTGATTTCCCGCTGCTTTTCTTATTCTTATGCTTCACCCAGGCCAATTTTATTTATTTTTATTTTTATTTTTTTATTTTTTAAAGATTTTATTTATTTATTTGACAGAAAGAGAGACAGCAAGAGCAGGAACACAAGCAGGGGGAGTGGGAGAGGGAGAAGCAGGCTTCCTGCCGAGCAGGGAGCCCGATGTGGGGCTCGATCCCAGGACCCTGGGATCATGACCTGAGCCGAAGGCAGACGCTTAACAACTGAGCCACCCAGGTGCCCTCACCCAGGCCAATTTTAAACTAGAGAAATGCAAGAGCAGTCACTGAACAGTAAAATGGTGGGCAGCAGGGAGAAGGAGGATCAGTCCTGAATTAGGGCAGTTGTGGTATAGGACAGAAGGAAGGAAACACTAGACAAACTACAAATATAGGGACCAGGGACCAAGGTCTTTCTACCAGGAGGTCAGTTTCCATATCTTCCTATTTGTACTTGTAGGTCTGCTGTAGGGCTTGTCAACATTGGAAGCAAGGAAAGGAGGAGAAAATTACTCCAGGGCAGTGAAGTTTGGTATGAGTATGGAGACTTTCCCAGTAGACCTGTAAGATGTAGTAGTCCAACAGGAATAAAGAGCCAGTCTAGGGATTCCTTAGTCTCTCTCACCTCCATTAAGCTTTCCCACTCTCCATATTCCTGGTTTGTGTCTGGAAAGATTAGTAGCACCTGCAGTTTTGTAGAGAGTGTGAAATGAGGAGAGAGTTTGATAATTATCTACCTCTGCCATTTAGCACTGAATGTCCATACTCTTCTGTCTCTCTGTGCTAATCAACATAAGAAATAAATTGGAAAAGACTCAAAGCCCCCATTTCCTTCCTCCACCCCTAGGTCCAACTTCAGTGGCAGATCTGGTGTCCTTGGAGTGGCTGAAGACCACCACCCTCCACAGGGCTGCGCTCAGGCACACAGCCATTCTTCCCTTACCTGAGTGAGCTTCCTCTGCACGTTGTTTATATCATTGGCAGAGCCTGTAGTTGGAAAGGGGGCCGAGTGACGAATGGACTTTGTATGAAAACACCAACCTGGGACAGACCTTCAGTCAAGGTTGAGATGGGGTTGGGGTATATAACCTGGCCTTGCCTTTAACTTGGATCATAACTGGCTCTGAGGCTAAAGCAGGGGCAGAGCAGGGGCTGGGGCTGCCCTAAAAGCTGCAATCAGTGGCCCTGCCAACACTAGAGCCAAGGCTAAGATCCAGGCCAAGGCAGTGGCTGAGGCAGAACTGAAAACAGGACCAGTGCCCCAGGCCAAGGCTGGGGATGGAGCAGTGGCCAGGACACAGTGACCTACACTGAGGCCGTGACTATGACAAGGGATGTGGGCAAGATGGAAGCTATGACTAAGAATAGAGTCATGACTGAGACTAAGGCAAAATCCATGGCAGAACCTGGTATAGTGCCCCAAACCAAGCCAAAGGTGATGCCTATGGCCAGGGTCAGTGCAGTGACCAAGTACGAAGTCAAGGCTGGTGCTGGACGTGAAGCCAGTATCAGGTCCTTTGCCAAGGCTGATGATAAGGCCAATATTGAGTCCAGGCCCCAGAGAAAGAGAGAGGACGGCATCAAATTCAGGGCTGGGGCTGGGGACAGAGCTGGTATTGTAATCGAGTCCAGTGATGAGGATGAAGAAAATGTCTGCTCCTGGTTCTGGACTGGAGAAGAGCCTAGTGTAGGATCCTGGTTCTGGCCTGAAGAGGAGACTCCTTCTCAAGTTTATAAGCCTCCACCTAAGATCCAGGAAAAGCCCAAGCCCATACCCAAACCAGAACTCACTATAAAACAAAAAGCAGCAGCATGGTCAAGGGCCAGGTATAGTGTCCTAGTCCCAATAGAAGGAGGGGAGCCATCCTTGCCTGCAGAAGGGAATTGGACTCTGGTTGAGACCTTGATTGAAACTCCTCTGGGGATTCGGCCTCTGACCAAGATCCCACCCTATAATGGGCCTTACTTCCAAACCTTAGCTGAGATCAAAAACCAGGTTAAGTATAGGGAAAAGTATGGGCCCAATCCAAGAGCCTGCCGCTGTAAATCACGTGACTTTAGTTTAGAGCCTAAAGAGTTTGAAAAACTCGTTGCCCTACTTAAGTTAACTAAGGATCCTTTTATTCATGAAATAGCTACTATGATAATGGGCATCAGTCCTGCTTATCCATTTACCCAAGATATAATTCATGACGTAGGTATTACTGTTATGATTGAAAACTTGGTCAATAATCCCAATGTTACAGAACACCCTAGAGCTTTAAATATGGTAGATGACAACTCTGAGTCTTCTGAAGAACCAAAACCAGCAGAGTTATATATACATCAAGTTTGTAAGGACATAATCTCTTACCCGTTGAACTCCCCTGTGCAACTGGCTGGACTAAAATTATTAGTGCACCTGAGTGTGAAATTTGAGGATCACCGTATAATTGCTAATTACATTCCAGATTTTCTTACCTTGTTAAACAAGGGAAGTGTCAAAACCAAGTTTTATGTTTTAAAAGTGTTTTTGCGCTTGTCTAAAAATCAAGCCAATACAAGAGAACTGATTAGTGCCAAAGTACTATCATCATTGGTTGCGCCCTTTAACAAGAATGAGTCAAAGGCCAATATTCTTAATATCATTGAAATATTTGAGAATATAAATTTCCAATTCAAAAAGAAGGTGAAGCTGTTTACCAAGGAAGAGTTCACTAAATCTGAGCTTATTTCCATATTCCAGGAAGCAAAAGAGTTTGGTCAGAAACTCCAAGACTTAGCAGAGCACAGTGATCCTGAGGTGAGAGATAAAGTTATACGATTAATACTCAAACTCTGAATGGCTGTATGTTCTCACAAAACCATGAACAATTTTTTTGGTGTTGTAATATGAAGCCACGCGTATTATAATTGTAAGTTCAATATTTATGTTATTTGTATTGATTGAAGGAGGCAACCTTATGGATACCAAATGATTTTGAGAGCTTGAATGTGTGTTGATTTTCATTGTGCTATATAAGTGGAGATATTTTTAGTATTTCTGCAACATTACCTGATAATGAACCTATTCATTCTGAGTAAGCTATACTTCTGTGCTTTATATTGACATAAGTGTATTCATTTGAGACTTTATTTACATGTTAATAAAGTTGCATGCTAAAACTGGTGAAAACATTGTCCTAGTTCTTCAGTTGAAGTCTAGTCAGAAGGATAAAGCACAATTACCACAAAGACGATAAAGGGCACTGTCTGTGTGTGTAGGAGGGTACAAACAAAACAAGTTTACACTGGTAGATCCTTTAGTTTCAACATGTTCGAAGAATGGAATCACTCCATACAAGAAGACAGGACCGTGCTACTAGATGACATCTGGGCAGATCTGGGGAAAGGGGTGAGGACACAGACCTAGGAGAAAAGGAACACAGATTCTTTCATTCCAGTCTGAGTCCCAGCACTTGGGTTCACCCTTTAACATAGGATTTCTCATCAGGATATCTTGAAGCTTTTTAACTCCCAGAAGGATTCCTGGTTCTCACTCCCATTCAGCAAAGCCATAGAAATATGGTTCTGAAAGGACCCAGCCCCACCATGCCCTCAAACTCTGGGTACCCCCATCAAGGTGCCAGGTTTACTGCTTCATTCCCTGTAGTCCTGGACCTCAGAGGAAGGTCTTCCTGGAGACCAACTGCAGAAGCTGCTTCATGGATAGTCATGCCTTGGTGACTGTTTACTCTCATCCTTGCTTTTGTTTGCTGGCCAATGCTTTGGGCTTTGTAATTTGCACCTATCCTTGGTGGTAGCACCTTGTTTGTGCTGATCCCTTTTGGCCAGAGTTCGTCGAGCTGAGCTCAGTGAGATAGCTACAGGATTCCAAAGTCCTTTAGGGGTGTGTAGTTAGGAAGAAATTAATTTCCCTAATTCCATTATCCTATCTATCTATTTGTGCAGTTTACAGAGCCGAAGCCATGTGGTCTATACTGCTTCAGGTCCTCCTGTTTATACTTAACAAAAGCTAGGCTAGGGGTTACTGAAATAGAATGCCAGAGTATAGATTGGGATCTGGGGTTACCTCTGCCTCCTTTGCTGTTACTGTCCCCTTTCCTTTACTGCCAAGAATTGGGAAATATAGATATTAGGATCAGTGTACAAATACTAGTCTTTCTTTTGAACTTCCTCTTGCTCCTAATTTTTGTATTTGGGGAAAGGCCTAAACTGAAAAATCTCAACAAGGTTTCAGGTACTCCTAGTTTTAGAAGCCATGCCTAGTTTTTCGGTTAAGGTCAGTCCTGAACCTATTTTTTATACATCTAGGAGTTAAAATGAAGGACAACTGGCTACACATGTGCACTAAAGGGTGAAAAAAGTAGGATTTTTGCAATGTGCTGTTGCAGCTCAGATGATTTTTGAAGTTCTTTGTAATTTTTTTTTTTTTAAGTAGGCTCCGCGCCGGTGTGGAGCCCAACACAGGGCTTGAACTCACGACCCTGAGATCAAGACCTGAGCTGAGATCAAGAGTTGGATGCTCAACCTACTGAGCCACCCAGGCGCCTGTTTATAATTTGTTTTTTAATCCCCTGGAATTCCAGCTATGTGTACTAATTTCAGAGTTGGGGTCTTCACAATACAATTGGACCAGACCCTTTGGAAATATTCTGTGTCTCAAATGCCCTATGGAGCACACAATCAGCTATGGAATTTTCCATCGGCTAAAGAGAAGAATGAGTATGGGGTATGCAGGTATTTGTGTCAAAGCAAGAAGCTGATTGTCTCTCCTTAGGTGGGAATTATGGGAGACAGTCATTTCCCAAATTGTTCCTGGGGTGTGCTTGAAGTCAAAACCCTGTTGCTCATCCCTTGTTTCACTCCTTTCCTGGAAAAATAATTCAGGCAACTCCATGTGGTATCAGGGCTGATCCAATATTACCTCTCTTAAAATGTTGCTGCCTGGGAGTAAAAATCAGGATGGATTTCTCATCTTTCCTCTCATGAAGTAAAGCAAGTGATCTTCCTACAACACACCTGGACTGTTAGCACACAGTGACCAAACTTTACCATACCTTCAATTTTAAAAGAGGAATTTTCAATGGGAATTCATCTATACAATATCACCAAATTCCCCAGCAGGGCTTTCAAAGCTGTGTATCCTTCAGCACCTTTCCATTTTTCCCATTATATCCCACCATGTGACCTACATTCAAGCCACAGTGGGCTATTGTTTCCTGACTACTATTATGCACTTTTCCTGCTTTTGTGCAGTTGCTTAGGCTCACTCATTCTGCAATGCTTTTACAACTTTTTTTTTTGCTTTTTTTGCTTTTTACTCATTCTTTTTAAGCTCAGCTCAAGAATGCCAGGTTGTTTTGAAGTCTTCCCTGACATGCTTATCCTCCTTGTCTCCATGTTGGAATTAATAGCCCCTTCTGCATTTCCAAAGTTTTTTATTTACTCCTCTAATTTTAGCATTTGTGTCTTTTTTTTTTTATAGATTTTATTTATTTATTTGACAGAGAGAGACACAGTGAGAGAGGGAACACCAGCAGGGAGAGTGGGAGAGGGAGAAGCAGGCTTCCCGCTGAGCAGGGAGCCTGATGCGGGGCTCGATCCCAGGACCCCAGGATCATGACCTGAGCTGAAGGCAGACGCTTAATGACTGAGCCACCCAGGCGCCCCACATTTGTGTCTTTATACTATGCCTTGGAATCTTAGTAAGTTGGAGCTTGTGTTTAGAGATAGCATAGAGGGGGAAGCTTGGGCTTTGAGAATGTCTGAATTCCAAAGCCTGAACTTTAGATTATGTATAGTAATAATGATTATTAACATTTATACATTTATTAAGTGCTTACTATGTGCCAGATACCATCCTGTGTGCTTTACTTGTATTAACTCATTTAATTCCTAAAACATCCCTATGGAGTAGGTCCCCCAGCCACATTTTACGTGTGAGAGAACTGAGATACTGATTGGGTAAATAACTTGGCCAACTTCATTTTCATTCATGTCTAAGTACGCTCTGATTTCCCTGTGACTTCTTTGACCCACTGGCTGTTTAAGAGTATGTTGTTTAATTTCCACATTTGTTAATTTTCCAGTTTTCCCTTTGTCATTGGTTCTTAGCTTCATCTATTGTGGTCAGTGAAGATACTTCATACCATTTCAATCATTTTTAAGTTTATTGAGACTTGTTTTATGTCCTAACATGTTTGGAGAATGTTCCATGTACACCTGGGGAAAGTGTGTATCTTGCTGTTGTTTTGTGGAGAATTCTATATATGTCTGATAAGTCTAGTTGATTTATAACACTGTTGCAACCCTCTGTTTCCTTTTTGATATTCTCACCAAATGTTCTACCCATTGAGTGTGACGTTGGAAGTCTTCAACTATTATTGTAGAACTGTCTATTTCTCCTTTCAATTCAGTCAATTTTGCTTCTTAGAGATTTTTACTTCCTGATGATCTCTGCTCTATTTTTACTGTTTTTAATCCCTTTCTATCTATAGGTTCCTCTGTATCTGCATGGAGGGAAAAAAAAAAAATATATATATATATATATGAAAAAGAATAATCATTTCTTCAACTCTTAACTCCACACACTTTTCCACCTATCATCCTATCTTTCTCTACCCTTTCACAACAGTGTTTTCTACATTTCTACATTGTTTTTTTTTCCTGCTTTCTCATCTTCTACTCAGTCCTCACACAGATACAGTCTAGTTTCTTTCTCTTTTCTGTACTGAAACTCTGCACTCAAAGTCACCAAAGCTCTCATCTTCCCTAAACAAAAGGGACAATTTAATTTTAAAAATATTTTATTTAAGCATGGTGTTAGAGATTAATGCTTATTTTCCACTTTTGATGTATCCTTCCATGTGGTGGGACTTCATTAGAATGACAACTCTTTTCTCTGCCCTCACCCTTATTCACTCTTATTTTTCCATCTTCCCTTTCTCCTTGAAAGTTTGCCTTACCACAAAGGGTTGTGTCCTACTTTGCTTTTCCATAATATAAGTTTTCATGTGTACATTGAAATAGATCCCCAGTTTCTAATTGGGTGGGATATTGTAGCAAATTCTTGGATTTATTTTTAGGAACACTATTGTCCAAAATTCTAAGTCACATTCCTCTGTATCAAATTTGTCAGTAACATAGATTCTTTTATTCCCCAGCTTTACAGAGATATTATGGACATATAACACAGGTAAATTTAAGTTGTATAACATCATGATTTGATACACATATATATTGTGAGATGATTATCACTATAACGTTAGTTAACACCACCATTCCATCACATGATTACCAATTTTTTTGTGGTGATAACATTTAAGATTTACTCTCTTAACAATTTTCATGTATGTAATACAGTATTGTTAGTTATAGTCACCATGCTGTACATCAGATCACCAGAACTTATTCATCTTATAGGTGGAAGTTTGTACCCTTTGACCAACATTTCCTCATCTCACCCATCCCCAGCCCCTGGCAACCACCATGCTACTCTCTATTTCTGTGCATTGTTTTTTTAGATTCCACATATAAATAAGAACATACAGTATTTGTCTTTCTCTGTGTGGCTTATTTCACATGGCGCAAGGTCCATTGTTATTGTCCCTAAAGGGAGGATTTCCATTTTTATGGCTGAATAATATTCTTTTATATATACACCACATTATCCATTCATCTTGTCAGTGGACGCTTAGATTGTTTCCATGTCTTGGCAATTGTGAATAATGCTTCAGTGAACATGGAGGTAAAGATGTCTCTTTGAGATAGTGATTTTATTTCCTTCAGATATATATGTAGAAGTGGGATTGCTAGATCATATGGTAGTTATATTTTTAATTCTTTGAGGAACTTCCATACTGTTTTCCATAGTGGCTAAACCAATTTACCTTACCACCAACAGTGCACAGGGGTTTATTACTACCTGTCTTCCTCTTAGACATGGTTTTGTTACATCCTGCAAGTTTTGGTATGTTGTGTTTCCACTTTCATTGTTTTAAGATTTTTTGAAATTTACCTTTTGATTTTATTTTTGATCCATTGGTTGCTCAGGAGGATGTTGCTTAATTTCCACTTATTTGTGAATTTTCAGGTTTTCTTCCTGTTATCATCAGCTTTTTAAAAAGATTTTATTTATTTATTTTGACAGAGAGAGAGGGGGAGAGAGCCCAAGCAGGGGAGACAGCAGGCAGAGGGAAAGGGAGAGGCATGCTCCCAGCTGAGCAGGGAGCCTGATGCGGGGCTCGATCCCAGGACCCTGGGATCATGACCTGAACCGAAGGCAGACACTTAATGACTGAGCCACCCAGATGCCCCTATTTTCAGCTTAAAGAATTGAATCCTTTTGGATGCCTGGGTGGCTCAGTCCATTCAGTATCTGTCTTCGGCTCAGGTCATGATCCCAGGGTCCTTGCTCAGCAGGAAGCCTGCTTCTCCCTCTGCCTGCTGCTCCCCCTGCTTGAGTGCTCTCTCTCTCTCTCTCTCACAAATAAATAAACGAAATCTTAAAAAAAAATTGAATCCTTTAAGAACTTAAAGAACTGAATGATGAATCCTTTCATCATTTCTTGTAGATCTAGTGATGATGAACTGCCTCAGCTTTTGTTTTTCTGGAAAATTATCTCTCATTTATGAAAGACAACTTTGCTGAGTAATGTGTTCTTGGTTGGCAGTTTTTTTTTCTTTCAGCACTTTGAATATATCACCCCACTCTCTCTTGGCCTGCAAGATTTCCACTGAGAAATCCATTGATAGCATGGAGGTTCTCTTGTAAGTTACAATCTTCTTATCTTTGCTGCTTTTAAGATTCTCTTTTTGTCTTTGACAATGACAAAGTGTCCTTGAGTTTTAGACAGTTTTATTAAAATGTGTCTTAGAAAAGCTTGTTTTAGGTTGAAATTTGGGGCTGGCCTATGACCTTCATAAACTTGTATGTCCAAATCTCTCCCCAAATTTGGTAAGTTCTTAGTCATTATTTCTTTAAATAAGCTTTCTTCTCCTTTCTTCCGCTCTTCTTCTGGGACTCCAATAATGCAGAGATTTTTTTTTAATGGTATCCCATAATTCATGTAGCATTTCTTCACCCTATTTCATTATTCTTTCTTTTTGCTTTTTACTGAAAGATTTCAAATGACCTTCAAATGTCTTCTTGTTTACTAATTCTGCTTGGTTGCGTCTGCTGTTGAAGCTCTCTTTTGAATTCTTCAGTTCATTTAATGTCTTCTTCAACTCTAGGATTTCTGCTTTTTTTAATGGTTTCTGTATCTTTATTGAACTTCTCA
The DNA here is from genome assembly GCF_011800145.1 of Mirounga leonina. Classification (NCBI taxonomy): domain Eukaryota; kingdom Metazoa; phylum Chordata; class Mammalia; order Carnivora; family Phocidae; genus Mirounga; species Mirounga leonina. Next base: position 1,042,633 of record NW_023270121.1, on the reverse strand, counting down.
TTTTGTTTATTTTTCTCTAATTTCATTTACTTGCCTGTATTTTCATGTAGTTCACTGAATATAAGAGGATTATTCTGAATTCTTTGTCAAACAGTTCATAGATCTGTTTCTGTAGAGTCAGTCATTGGAGTTGTATTAGTTTCCTTTGGTAAAGTCATGTTTCCTTGATTATTCATGATCCTTGTGGCCTTGTTTTAGTGCCTGCACATTTGAGGAATTAGAACCTCTTCTAGTCTTTATAGACTGCTTCTGCAGACAAAGCCCATCATTCAACAACTCATCCAGGGATTCTGGGTGGGCTATCCAGTGGTGTCCATGGTGGGCTTTCTGCTGAACTCTGAGTGGGCCGGTCTGGTGTCTGGGTAAGCAAGTGGGCAAATCTCATGCTTGTGTACATGGGGATCCACCTGGTGCCTGGGTCCAAGGAGGCAGGCCTGGAGCCTAGGTTCACTGGGGCCTAATAGGCACCAGGGACCACTGGAGTTGGCTTGATGTCTCAGCCCACAGGGGCCAATTGTGTACTAGGGGAAGCTGTGAGCCTGGCTTCACAGGAGCCAGCCTAAAGGCAGGGGCCACTGTGGCCGCGCTGGTGCTGGGGAAGGCCAGGCCCCTTGGGTATGTGGGAGCTATCCTTGAGGCTGGACCACAGAGGCTGGCCTGGTGCTGGGGCAAGCTAAGAGCCTGAGTCCATGGGAACTGGCCTAGAGTTTAAGTCTGCAGGGGCTAGTCTGGCACTGGGGTGGGCTGGGGGATTAGGGCTGCAGGAGCTAGCCTGGTTCTGGGGTGGTTCAAAAGCCTGGGTCCGCAGTACCCAGCCTAGTGTTGGGCCCAGGTGGGAGCCTGAATTCATAGTAGCTGATCGGTTGCCTGAGGTGACAGGAGTCACCTGGGGCTGTGGGAGCTGGCAAGCATGAGGATATGCTGAAAGCCTGGGCCACAGAGCCATTCATGGCCTCAGGAGCCAGCCAGCACTATGGTAAGCCAGGAACCTAGGTGTGCAGGAGGAGCCTGCTATGAGCATGGGCCCACAGATACCACCCCAGACCACTGGGGCTGGTTTTTGCCAGGGTGAGCCAGAAGCCTGGGTTCATAAGAACTTTCTGGGATCTTGGTGCCACAGAAGCCACCTGAAGCCACAGGAGTTGGCAAACACCAGGATGAGTCAGAGGCTGGGGTTTGTGGGAGGCTGCCAAGAGTCTGTTGCTCTGGAAGCTCTCTGGAGTCATGGGAGTCACTTGAGCATGCTGGAGCTGATAGGCACTGAGGTGAGCCAAGAGCCTGGTTTTGCAGGAGCTGATTGTGAGCCTGGTATCATGGGAGATGCCTAAAGCTGTGGGTCTGGAAGGCACTGCAGTGAGCTGGGGGCCTGGGTTTGTGGGAGCCTGCAGAGAGCCACTTAGGGCCACAAGGGTTGACCTTGTGCTGGGACAGTTCAGCTGTGGAGTCTGGTGAAATTGGGCACTCACTTCACTCTCCATTTCCCATAGGAAGGGTATCTCTCCATGCTGGACTACTGGGTTTTGGGGGAAAGGTGATAGAGTTAATGTGAATCTATCTTTCCTACCCTCCTCAATACATCTTTTCTTATTTCTGTGCTTCACCCAGGTGCTGTCGTCCCTCAACTGGAATCCTTGGCTCTTTTGAAGGTATTTTTGTGCATGGATAGTTATTCAAGTTGGTATTTCTGAGGTGGTTGAGCACTAGAAAGCCCTATGCATCTGTGTTGCTGACATCACTCCCTACTTTATTATTTTTACTCATTTTATCTAGAGTATGGGTGGGGAAGAGGACAGATACTTACTTGGTCCCTCAAACCTCTAATCGTGCAATATCTTAATACATTCTGGTTTCAAAAAATTAAGCATCATAAATAAAGACCTCTTTGAATACAACTCCAATCCCAGTCTCCTTCCTAGAGGCAACACATATTGTCAGTTTCTAGAACTTTTCTATGCATTGCCTACATACAAAGATATGCAAGTATCCTGAGGATTTTTTAAAGTATTAAATTTTATCATAGTATTGTATTCTTTAACATTTTTTTCAATAGTATGATTTAGAGATTTTTTCCATGTAAGTATATATCTATTTTTTCTTAGTGCTGTATCAAATTTCATGTATTGCAATATCATTTTTGTTTCTCTGGGTGTTTCTGAGTAGACTTCTGGGTCATAGGTACTTTTCATTTTAATAGACATTTGAAATCTCCTTAGAAAGGGATTATATCATTTTACACACTATCAGTATATGAGAGTTCCTGGTTCCCCACACATCCACTAACATTTCTGAGTATTTGCATATTTAAACATATCTGCCAATCTGATAGATGCAAAATGGTATCACTTTGTTTTAATTAAAATTTTACTAATATTGAAGAAAATATATAAGTTCCATTAACTCACAGAAAAAAATCAGATGAAGAATATGAATTTCCCTTTTAAGAAAATACACTTGGGGCGCCTGGGTGGCTCAGTTGGTTAAGCGACTGCCTTTGGCTCAGGTCATGATCCTGGAGTCCCGGGATCGAGTCCCACATCGGGCTCCCTGCTCAGTGGGGGGTCTGCTTCTCCCTCTGACCCTCTTCCCTCTCATGTCTGCTTCTCCCTCTGACCCTCTTCCCTCTCGTGCTCTCTGTCTCTCATTCTCTCTCTCAAATAAATAAATAAAATCTTTAAAAAAAAAAAAGAAAATACACTTCAGGGGTGACTGGGTGGCTCAGTCAGTTAAGCGCCTGACTCTTGATTTCGGCTCAGGTCATGATCACAGGGTCATGGGATCAAGCCTCGCATTGGGCTCTGTGCTCTTCTGTCTCTCTCCCTCTGTCCCTCCTCTCTCTCTCTCTCTCAAATAAATAAATAAAATCTTAAAAAAAAATACAACTCAATTTGTAAGCAGCTAAATGCTTCTTAGCAGCATTTTGGGGGCTATGGAAAAGTCTGAAAAGAAAAAATTTTTTTTTGCATGAACTTAAGATTCACAAATCCCTAGTATGCCAAGAAAAGATAAGAAGTGCTAAAAAACTTGAGAGTTTACTATTATGAGTTATAAGATATTTTGTTATTTTAATTGTTTCAAATATGTGGAGATACTGTTCAGATAATTATATAAATCATTAATATAAATCATCAATAATTAGTGTGATAAATGATGATTTTGCAGTAAGATCACCAAACTTTTCTAAAGAGAAGCGACACAAGAAGAAGTTATTAACTTATTTATATGTGGGGCAGAATAGAAGGAGGGGTGAAACTTAAAAGCTGACAGTAGTCAAAGACCAAAAAATGGAGCCAGCCTTTTTGTTATACAGACTATAAAATATGTTTTGTTTACCAGTCATAACTAGAAGCTTATACAGATAGGTTTCTATTGTGATTGAAGCAAAATGTCAGTTTGGGTTGATCAAATTTCTCTGAAATACATACTTTTGTTCTGGCATCTTTGTCCCAAAAACTAAATGTATCAGAATATCCCGGAGTTGTAAGTATTCAATAAATCAATGGCATGGATATCTTGAGTAACTTAAGCACTGGCTTCACTACATCAATAGCAGGGTTTAGTGATTAATATAATGAATATAACATAATGAACATTAATATATTGAATACTGTTATGAATATATTGAATACTGAATTAATATAATGCATACTGTTTTCCAAAGTATTTTCCTTCAGCACTTTTTAGAGCAAAGCTATTAGGCTGACTCAATTTGGCTTTAAACATAGCAATATGTTTCAAATGATGCCATCACTAAAGTAGAAAGACAACTCATAGCATAGGAGAAAGTATTTGCAAATTATATATATGATATGGGTCTAGTACCCAGAATATAAAATGAACTCTTACCACTCAATAAAAAGACAAATAAAACAATTAAAAATAGGCAAAGGATTTGAATAGATATTTCTCCAAAGAAGATATTCAAATAATCAATAATGATTCAAATCAAAACCACAAGATATCAGTTCACACCCACTAAATAACTATAGTTCTTTAAAAAGTGAATAATAGCAAGTGTTGGCAAGGATGTAGAGAAACCGGAGCCCTTGTACATTCTGGTGGAAATGTAAAAGGGTACAGCCACTGTGCAAAGCAATTTGGCATTTTCTCTACCATTTTGACTTACTTCTTATTTTTTTCTGTATGTTTTTAGTTTTTTTTCTTAGTGATTACTCTGGCAATTATAATTAATATCTTAAGTGTATAACACCCAGGTTTGAATGAATGTCAACTTAGTTTCAATAGTATACAAAACTCTGTTCCTTTACAACTCTGGTTCCCTCTTTATGTTATTGTCACAAATTAGATCTTTATACATTGTGTATCCATTAACACAGATCTGTAATTATAGTTTTATGCATTTGGCTTTTAAAATGCACTAGAAAAAAACCCAAGAAATGACAAACCAAAAATGCAATAATATTGGCTTTAAAAAAATTACTTGACTGTTTTAAAGCAGTTTTAGGTTTACAAAAAAGTTAAGCAGAAAGTACAGAAAGCTCCCATATACTACTTCTCTCCCACCACCCTTTCCTCCACAGTTTCCCATATTATTAGCATCTTGCATTAGTGTGATATATTTGTTACAGTTGATTAATGAATATTGCTACATTATTAACTAAAATCTCTAGTGTACATTAGTGTTCACCTTTTATGTTGTACATTTCTATTTTTTTTAAGTTGTGGTAAAATATACATAACATAATATTTGCCATTTTAACCAAATTTATGTGTATAATTCATTGACATTAAGTACATCCACACTGTGGTGCAACCATCACCACTGTCCATCTCCAGAACATTTTTTGTCATCCCAAACTGAACCTCTGTATCCATTAAACAATAACTTCCCACTCCTCACTATCCACTTCTGGTCAGCCACTTAGGAGCACTATTCTATTTTCTGTCTCTAGAAAGTTGCCAACTCTAAATACATCATAAAAGTGAAATCATACAATATTTGTTACTTTGTGTCTGGCTGTTTCACATAGCTTAGTGTTTTCAAAGTTCATCCTTATAATGTGTCAAAATTTCATTTCTTTGTAAGACTGAGTAATATTTTAAAATATATATCACATTCTGTTTATCCATTCATCTCTGTGTATATTTTGGTTGTTTGCACTCTGGCAATTGTGAATAATGCTGCTAAGAACACTGGTTGTACAAATATCTGAGTACCTGCTTTCAGTTCGTTCGGGTATATAACTAGAAGTGGAATTGTTACATCATATGTTAATTCTGTGTTTAATTTTTTGAGGAACCACCATACTGTTTTCCAAAGCAGCTGCACCATTTTACATTCCTACCAGCAATACACGAGTTTCAAGTTCTCCACATCCTTGCCAACATTTGTTGTTTTCAGTGGTTTGATAATACCCATCTTAATGTGTGTGAAGTGATATCTCATGGTTTTGCTTTGTATTTCCGTAATGACTAATGATGTTGATCATCCTTTCATGTTCTTATTGGCCACTTGTATGTTTTCTTTGAAAAAGTTCCTATCAAGAGTTTGGCCCTTAAAAATAAACCCTTAAAATAGAGTTGTTTGGTCTTTTTGTTGTCATTGTTGAGTTTTAGGAGTTCTTTATATATTTTTGATATTAACCCCTTATCATATTTATGATTCAGAATTTATTTCTTCCACTCTGTGGGTTGTGTTTTCACTTTCTTCAAAGGGTCTTTTGATGTGCCAAAGATTTTAATTTTGATGAAGTCCAATTTATCTATTTTTTGCTTATGTTTTTGGTGTCATATCCAAGAAATCATTGCCAAACCTAATGTCATGAAGTTTTTCCCTTTGTTTTCTTCTAAAAGTTTCAAAGCTTTAGCTCTTAAGTTTGTCTTTGATTGGTTTTGAGTTAATTTTTGTATATTGTGTAAGGTAAGGGTCCAAATTTATTCTTTTGCATATGATTTCCAGTTTTCCCAATACCATTTCTTAAAAAGAGTATCTGTTCCCCATTGAATGGTCTTGATACTCTTGTCAGAAATTATTTGGCCATATATACAAGGGTTGATTTCTGGCATCTCTGTTCTATTTCACTGGTTTATATGTCTGTTTTTATGCCAGTACCGTACTGTTTAGATTACTGAAGTTATTGTAGGAAGCTCTGTGTGATATGTGGTTTATAAGAAATATATATTTGGTCTTTATCCATGATTCCTGGCTCACAGCTCCCAAAAGCCCTTGGAATTTCCTGAGTGATAAGAGCTATGGGGACATCTTTTGTCATAATATTTGGTCTCTTGTCCTCAATTCCTGAAATCCACTTTAGAGCCATTAACATGAAATGGGTATCATATTATTTGTAACAAGTACCTTTTTACCACAATTGGGTTTATGTTGGTTTTTTTTTTTAAGATTTTTTTTTTTTTTTATTTGACAGAGAGAGACACAGTGAGAGCAGGAACACAAGCAGAGGGAGTGGGAGAGGGAGAAGCAGGCTTCCTGCCGAGCAGGGAGCCCAATGTGGGACTCGATCCCAGGACCCTGGGATCATGACCTGAGCCGAAGGCAGACGCTTAACGACTGAGCCACCCAGGCGCCCCACAATTGGGTTTATGTTAATGAGGTGACTTTTGGAAAGTACCTAAGGATGGTGGCTGATTTCCAGAGGAACCAGCCATGTGATTAGAGGGTTGGAACTTTCAGTCCAACCCGCCACCGCCCCATCCCACCCCTACTTCCTAGAACTCCTTCCTGGAACTCCTGGAAGTTTAATCAATCCCCAACAGCCAACAATTTAATCAATCATGCCTATGTAATAAAACTTCCATAAAGACCCAGAAGGACAGGGTTCAGAGAGCTTCTGCATTGGTGAACACATGAAGATTCTGGGAGACTGGAGTGCTGGGAGAGAGCATGGAAGCTCCATACCCATTCCCCATACTTTGCCCTATGCATTTCTTCCATCTGGCTATTCCTGAGTTATATATATATTTTTATTAATGAATGGTAATCCAATAAATAAAGTGTTTTTGTGAGTTCTGTGAGCTGCCCCAGCAAATTAATCAAACTTAAGGAGGGGGTCATTGAAACCTCCCATCTATAGCCTGTCAGTGGGAAGCAGAAATGGTAATCTGGATTTGAGACTGTAATTCAAAGGGTGGGGGAATGCAGTCCTGTAGGACTGAGCGCTTAACCTGTGGGATCTCATGTTATTTCCAGGTTGATAGTATCAGAATTGAGTTGAATTGTAGGGCACCCTGCTGGTGTCCAAGCATCTCTTAGTGGTTTTGGAACCCCTCCCACACACACACATTGGAATTGGTGCCAGAATACCTTTACTTTGAAATTAGGAAGAGTGAGTGCCAACTTTTTTTTCTTTTTCAAGATTATTTTGTTACTTTGGGATCCCTTGAGATTCTATATGAATTTAAGATAGGTTTTCTGTTTCTGCAGAATATGTCATTGAGATTTTTTTAAAGATTCTATTTATTTATTATTTATTTATTTATTTATTTATTTATTTATTTTATATTTTAGAGAGAGCAAGAGCGCCTCCCACCACCACCAGCAGGGGGAGGGGCAGCGGGAGAGGGGGAGGGACAAGCAGAATCCCCACTGAGCTCAGAGTCAAACTCAGGGCTTGATCTTATAACTCTGAGATCATGACCTGAGCCTAAATCAAGAGTTGGACTCTTAACCAACTGAGCCACCCAGGCACCCCTATCATTGGGATTTTGATAGGGATTGCAGTGGATCTTACAGATCACTTTGGGTAGTTATGGAATCTTACAGTTGATGAGAACAAGATATGTTTCCATATATTTATGTCTTTAAAATTCTTTCAGCAATGTTTTGTAGATTTCAGTGTACAGTCTTTGGCCTACTTCATTGTGTTCTTATGTATTATATTCTTTTGATGCTATTGTAAATGAAATGGCTTTCTTAATTAATTTTTTAGATTGTTCATTGTTATTGTATAGAAATGCAACCCATTTTGTGTGTTGATTTTGAATCCTGAAGCTTTGCTGAATTCGTTTATTAGTTCTAAGAATTTTTTGCAGAATCTTTGGGGTTTTCTACATATATGCCATGCCATTTGTGAGCGCAGATCATCTTATTTCTTCCATTACAATTTAGATGTCTTTTATTTCTTTGTCTTGCCTTATTGTTACAGCTGAAACCTCCAATACTATATTGAATAGAAGTGGGGAATGTGGACATCCTTGTCTTATTCTCTATCTTAAGGAAAAAGCTTTCAGTCTTGCACTGTTGAATATGATCTTCAGATGTGGGCTTTTCATTTTTGGCCTTTATTGTGTGGAGGAAGTTTCCTTCTATTCCTGGATTGTTGACTGTTTTGATGAAAGGGTGTTGAATTTTATCAAATGCTATTTCTACATGAATTGAGATGATGATATGTTTTTTGCCTTCATTTTGTTAATGTTGTGTGTTGCAATATGATTGATTTTTATATGTTGAGTCATCCTTAAATTCCAGAAGTAAACCCCAATTGGCCATGGTGTAGAATTCCTTAAATATTCTAAATTTGCTTTTTTAGCATTTTGTTGGAGAATTTTGCATCAACAATATAAAACATATTTGACTGTAATTTTCTTTTCTTTTTTTTAAAGATTTTATTAATTTATTTGATAGAGAGACAGCGAGAGAGGGAACACAAGCAGGGACAGAGGGAGAAGGAGAAGCAGGCTCTCCGCTGAGCAGGGAGGCCGATGCAGGGCTCAATCCCAGGACCCTGGGATCATGACCTGAGCCGAAGGCAGACGCTTAACAACTGAGCCACCCAGGTGCCCCTGTAATTTCTTTTCTTGCAGTGTCTTTGTCTGACTTTGGTACCAAGGTAATGCTGGCCTATTAGAATGTTAGGAAGTGTTCCCTTCTCCATTTTTTTGGAAAAATTTGGGAAGGCTTACTGTAATTCTCCTTTTACTGTTAATTCAGTAGTGAAGGCATCTGGCCCAGGGTGATTTTTGATCACCAGGAAGAGGTTTTTGATTACTGATTTAGTCTTTTTACTAAACATAGGTTTATGCATATTTTCTATTTTTTCATGATTCAGTCTTGGTAGGTTGTGTTTGTTTTTTGTTTGAGTGTGTTCATTTCCCCTAGATTATCCAATTTGCTTTGTATACAGTTGTTCATAGTATCCCTTTATAATGCTTTTTATTTCTGTGAAATTGGTAAGGTTTCCATTTTCATTTTTGATTTTAGTAATTTGAGTCTTCTGGTTTTTTTATCTTAGTTAATCTAACCACAGGTTTGTCAAATTAGTTGATCTTTTGAAGAACTAAGTTTTGGTTTCATTAATCTTTGTTGTTTTTCTATTCTCTATGTTTATTACTTTCTCCCGTCTATTGGCTCTGGGTTTCATTTGGTATTCTTTTTCTAATTCCTTAAGGTATATGGTTTAGTTGTTGGTTTGAGATCTTTCTTCTTTTTTAAATGTAAGTAATTAGAACTATAGCACTGCTTTTCCTGCATCCCATAGGTATTGGTATGTTTTGTTTTAATTTTCATTTCCTCAGTTATTTTCTAATTTCCTTTGTGATTTCTTCTTTGGCCTGTTGGTTGTTGAAGAGCGTATTATTTAATTTTCACATATTTGTGAAGTTCCCAATTTTCTTCTATTATTGATCTTTAGTTTCATTCCAATGTGATCAGAAATGGTATTTTGTATGATGTCATCCTTTTAAAAAATATTAAGATTTGTTTTGTGGTCTAACACATGGTCTATTCTGGAGAATGTTCCATGTGTACTTGAGAAAAATGTGTATTCTGCTATCGTTGGATGGCATGTTTTGTATATGTCTATTAGATCCGGTTAGTCTATAGTGTTATTCAAGTCCTCTATTTCTTTATTGATCTTCTGTCTGGTTTTCTATCCATTATTGAAAGTGGGGTTACTGATATCTTAGTATAGAACTGTCCATTTCTCCTGTCAATTCTGTGATTTTTTAAAATATATTTTGGAAATCTGATGTTTTGTGCATATGTTCATAATTGTCACATCCCCTTAGTGAATTGGCCCTTTATTTTCAATATATAATGTTGTCTCTTCTAACAGTTTTTGACTGAGTTTCTTTTTATTGCTCCTATAACAAATTACTACAAATATGACTTTATTATCTTAGTGTTCTATAAGTCAAAAAAGTCCAAAATTAGTCTTACAGGGCTAAAGTGAAGGTATCCGCAGGGCTGGTTCCTTCTAGAGGTTGTGAGATGACAATCCATTTCCTTGCCTTTTTTGAGCTTCTATAGTCTGCCTGCATTCCTTGGCTGATGGCCCTTTCCTTGCATCACTCTAACCTTTGATTCCATTGCCCCATCTCTGTCTTCTATCTTTTACCTTCTTGTCTCCCTCTTTTAAGGATCCTGTACTTACATTGGGTCATCTGCATAATCCAGGATAATTAATCTTCCCATCTCAAGAGCCTTAATTTAGTTACATTAGCAAAGTAGCTTTTTGCCATGTAAGGTAACATACTAATAGGTTCCAGGGATCAGGTCATTGACATATTTGTTGGGGAGGGGCATTATTTAACCTACCACACTACTTACAGTAAAGGCAGTAGTCACAGAAAAGGTAAAGCAAGTTCCAGATGGGTAAATAAATGCTGTGGTAAAGCAGGCTACTCATATACTTTGGGTTTTGAGCATTATATAGACATCTTTGACAGACTTACATCCAATCATCACCATGTCACCATCCATGAATTCATAAAAGGGTATGTTATAATAATGACAGACTTACATTCAGTCATCACCATGTCACCATCCATGAATTCATAAAAAGGTATGTTATAATAAGTAAAAACAGATGAGTGTCAAACTCCCCAGATTTCCTTAACAAAGTTAAATTTGACCACTCTAAGTTTCACCTCACAATGAACTATAAAACAACTTGGAAACATGTCCTTTGGTGGAGTTCCTGGAAATATGATAGGGGTTCGACACTCTCTTTTCCATGATAATCCACTGTTATGGACTAAGTTGTCCCAAATTCATATGTTGAAGCCCTAACCTCTGGTATCTCAGAATATGATTATATTTGGATACAGGGCATTCAAAGAGGTGATTAAGTTAAAATGAGGCTATTAGACTGGGCCCTAACCCATTTCTACAAGTGCCCTTATAACAAGTGCAAATTTGAACACACAGACACCAAACATGCATGCACACAGAGGAAAGACCATATGAGGACATAGCAATAAGGTGGCCATTGAAAGCCAAGAAAGAGGCCTCAGGAGAAACCAAACCTGCTGACACCTTGATCTCAGACTTCCAGCTTCCAGAACTGTGAAAAAATAAATTTCTGTTGTTTAAGCCACCCAGTCTGTAGTATTTTATTATGGTAGCCCCAGCAAACCTATACATCCTCAAACTTTCATTTATTGGCTCAGCATCATACATCAGCCTGAGAAAAAAGAAGCCCCGTCTTTGTGGTAAATGGGTAGAATTTTGTGGAAGTTTCTTTAAAATTCCAAACTGTATAAATCTTACCAAACCTACAGCTTTTTTTTTTTTAGTATTATGTTCCAGTGTGTTAGCTTTCCACCTGCTTTACATGGCAGAATAGGGGGGAAAAACACTGTGTGGGACACTTAAACCTTCACCAGCACAAAATATTATCTCCCAACAAAATAGTCTAAAGATTTTTTAATGGGGTGCTTCTAAGTCTATTTGGTCAATGATAGAAGCATAAAGCATAATAACTCTGCCCAGATTTTAAATTATGGTGTAAACTGATATGATTTATATAACCAACAACAAAAAACACCTCAGGGTCCCAGAGGCATTTATATTCAGCCAATATTTATTGAGCAATCTATTATGTGGCAGGCACTATTTCTAGTTGTTGGGATTATATAGAATAGAATATTCGTGGAGCTTACATTTAAGAATGGAGGGAAACAGATAATAAAGTCAATATATAAAATATGCAATATAACATTTAATAGTGATAAATGCTATGGAGAAAAATAAAACAAAGTATGGGGATAAAGGATATTCAAAGGGGAATACAGTTTTAGATTGGATAATCAGAGAAATTCACTCTGAGCAAGTACCTGAATGAAATGAGAGAATGGACCATGAAGCTATCTTAGGGAAAAGCATTATAGGCAGTGGGAACAACAAATGCAGAGCTCCTTGGGTAGGGATATGCTTGGCTTGTTCAAGAAATAGCAAGGAGGCCAGTGTGGCTCAAATGGAGCAAGCAAAGGGAGAATGGTTGGACATGAGTGTAAAGTGGTAGCCAGGGTCCAGATCTTATGAGATATTGTAGGCCATGGAAAGAAGTTTGGGTACTATTCTAAAGGTTATGGGGAGTCATTAGAGGATTTTGACAAGGGGATCAGCATGATATGACTTAGGTTTTTAAGGGATAAATCTGGCTACTGTGAAGAGAATGGACCCTAGGGAAACAAGAATGAAAACGGAGAAAAATTTGGAGGTAGGAAGCAGTCAGTGGTCTAGGTAAGAGATGATAGTGGCTTGGACTAAGGTGTTAGCTGTTAGGTGTTGGACTAAGGTGTTAAACACTTATGGTGATATGTGTCCAGCTTTGGCATATATTTTGGAGGTAGAACCAATTAATGTTGTGGATGAATTGAATATAAAGTAAGAGAAAAAGAGGGATCAATGATGATTTTGAAGCTGAGCAACTGAGTAATCATTTATTAAGATGGGTGAAGACTGGGAGGAGCAGGTTTTAGGGGGAATCTCAGGAGCTCAGGTTAGAATATGTTGAGTTTGAGATGCCTTTTATATATACACATGGAGATGAAAAGTAAGCAGTGTGTTCCTGCTTTCGCTATGTCTCTCTGTCAAATAAATAAAAAAAAAATCTTTAAAAAAAACAAAGAAAAAGGAGGAGACAGTGTCATATGGTAGCTATAGACCACTGTTTTGAGGAATTTTGCAGCTAAAGAAATGGGGTAGGAGATAGTACAGTGTGTTTGAATGTTGATAGGGATGTTTCACTAGAGAGGGAAAAGAATTTTTTTTAAAGATTTTATTTACTTATTTATCAGAGAGAGAGAGAGAGCACGCACAAGCAGGGGGAGCAGCAGGCAGAGGGAGAAGCAGGCTCCTGCTGAGCAAGGAGCCCGATGCGGGGCTCAATCCCAGGATCCTGGGATCATGACCTGAGCTGAAGTCAGATGCTTAACCAACTGAGCCACCCAGGCATCCCTAGAGAGGGAAATTTTTATGATAAAGGAGAGAAAGAAGAAAATTTTGGAACAATGACCATGAGTAGAAGAGATGGGACATCATCCAATGGACACATGTAGAGGCTGACTTTAAAGATAGGAGCATGGCCAGTTCATTCATAGAATATTAGAAAAGGTAGAATTTATGGGCACAGATGCAAGTGGTGAGTAGATATGGTGGTAGGAGTCTGTGGAGGTTCTATTCAAATTGCTTTTGCTTTTTCAATGGAATAAGCAAGGTCATCAGCTGAGATAGGAAGTAATTGGGGTCTGAGGAGAGAAGAGAAGGTGTGGTATCTTTTTTTTTTATTAAAGGTGAAATATATGTGACAAAATTTTCCAATTCAGCCATTTTTAAGTGAATAATTAAGTGGTATTAATTACATTCACAGTTATATATCCATTACCACTATTTCAAAAATTATTTTTTTAATTTTTTTTTTTAAGATTTTATTTATTTGACAGAAACACCGTGAGAGAGGGATCACAAGCAGGGGGAGGGCAGAGGGAGAAGCAGGCTTCCCGCAGAGCAGGGAGCCTGATGTGGGGCTTGATCCCAGGACCCTGGGATCACGACCCGAGCCGAAGGCAGACGCTTAACGACTGAGCCACCCAGGTGCCCCTTTTTAAAAATTTTTTTAAGGATGTATTTATTTATTTTGACAGAGAGAGAGAAAGACAGCAAGACAGCAAGAGAGGGAACACAAGCAGGGGGAGTGGGAGAGGGAGAAGCAGGCTTGCCGCTGAGCAGAGAGCCCGACATGGGGCTTGATCCCAGGACCCTGGGATCATGACCTGAGCCAAAGGCAGATGTTTAATGACTGAGCCGCCCAGGCGCCCCTCAAAAATTTTTATCATCTGTTATAGGTTGAATTGTGTCCTCCAAAAAAGATATGTTAGTGTCCTAACATACACAAAAATCAACTCAAGATGGATTAAAGACTTCAAACATGTGACCTGAAACTGTAAAACTCCTAGACAAAAGCATAGGAGAAAGTCTTCTTGATATTGTTCTTGGAAGTGATTTCTTGGATATAACACCAAAGCCACATGCAACAAAGCAAGAATAGACAAATGACACTACATCAAAATAAAAAGCTTATGCACCACAAAGGAAATAACAGAATGAAAAGGCGAACTACAGAATGAGAGAAAATGTCGACAAACCATATATCTAGGGGGCTAATACCCAAAATATATAAGGAATTCCCACAACTCAATAGCAAAAAAAAAGAAAGAAAGAAAGAAAAAAGAAAAAAAAATGAAAAATAGGCAAAGGGCTTGAATAGACATTTCTCTACCCTCTTACACTGTTGGGAATGCAAACTGGTGCAGCCACTCTGGAAAACAGTATGGAGGTTCCTCAGAACGTTAAAAAAAGAGCTACCCTATGACCCAGCAATTGCACTACTAGGTATTTATCTGAAGGATACAAACATAGTGATTCAAAGGGGGCACATGCATCCCAAAGTTTGTAGCAGCAATGTCCACAATAGCCAAAATATGGAAAGAGCCCAGATGTCCATCAACAGATAAATGGATAAAGAAGATGAAAGCTTGCCATTTGCAATGTTGTGGATAGAACTAGAGGGTATTATGCTAAGCAAAATAAGTCAGTAAGAGAAAGACAAATACCATATGATTTCACTCATATGTAGACTTTAAGAAACAAAACAGATGAACATAGGGGAAGGGGAGGAAAAATAAAACAAGATGAAAACTGAGAGGGAGGCAAACCATAGGAGATGCTGAATTTTAGGAAACAAACTGAGGGTTGCTGGAGGGGAGGTAGGTGGGGGAAAGCAATAATTGGGTGATGAGCATTAAGGAGGGCACTCAATGTAATGAGCACTGGGTGTTACATGCAACTGATGAATCACTAAATTCTACCCCTGAAACTAATAATATATGTCAACTAAATTGAATTTAAATAAAGAATTTAAAAAATTTTAAAAAAGACATACAAATGGCATACATTTATATGAATAGGTGCCCAACATCACTAACCACCAGGGAAATGCAAATCAAAACGAAAATGAGATATTACCTCATACCTGTTAGGATGGCTATTATAAAAAAAAAAGTCACAAGTGGTAATCAATTAGCAAGGATTTGAAGAAATTGGAATACTTACACATCATTGGTGGCAATGTAAAATGGTGCAGCCACTATAGAATACTGTATGGATGTTCCTAAAACATACACACATGAGTAAATACATAGATACATACATACATAAATACATATATATATATATATAACTACCATATCATCTAGCAATTCCACATCTGGGTATAC
Source organism: Mirounga leonina (assembly GCF_011800145.1). Taxonomy (NCBI): domain Eukaryota; kingdom Metazoa; phylum Chordata; class Mammalia; order Carnivora; family Phocidae; genus Mirounga; species Mirounga leonina. The sequence continues at coordinate 1,027,159 of NW_023270121.1, read as the reverse complement.
ATCAAAAAACATTGAAATCAAGATCTCAAAAGGATTTCTGTTCTCTTACTCACTGCAGCATTATTCACAATATCCAAGATATGGAAACAACCCAAATGTCCATTGACAAATGGATAATAAAGAAAATACAGTATACCTAGAATTGAATATTATTAAGCCTTAAAAGAGAAGGAAATCCTGCCATTTGTGACAACATGGGTGAACCTGTAGGACATTGTGCTAAGTGAAATAAGGCAGTCACAGAAGGACAAATACCACATGATTCCAGATCATGACTGGGATAGATTCCACATATATGTGATATCTAAAATTGTCAAACTCATAGATGCAGAGAATAGAGTGGTGGTTGCCAGGGGTTGGGGGGAGGGAGAAATGGGGAGTTGTTGAGGATGTGAAAGCTTCAATTGTGCAAGATGAATATGTCCTAGAGAATGGTCCAACATAATGCCTATAATTAACGATACAGTATTGTGCACTTAAAATTTAGTTAAGAAGGTAGATCTTGTGTTATGTATTCTTATAACTACAATAACAACAACAACAACAACAACAGGGCACAAGTAAACTTTTGGAGGAAATAAATATGTTATTACTTTGTGATGATGGTTTCACGGGTGTATGCATATGTTCAAACTAACCAAACTGTGTATATTAAATATGTGCAGTTTTTAATATGTCAGTTATATCTCAATAAAACTGTTTTAAAAAGTCATCATTACACTTAAGGTCATCAAATTTTTTCCTATATTCTAGGAGTTTTATAGTTTTCCTTTTTATAGTTAGCTCTGTGATCATTTCGAATTAATTTTGGAAGGGTGTGAGATATGTGTCTAAATTCAGTTTCTTTTCTTTTTTTTTTCAAAGACTCCATTTATCCACTTGACAGAGAGAGACACAGCGAGAGAGGGAACACAAGCAGGGGGAGTAGAAGAGGGAGGAGCAGGCTTCCTGCAGAGCAGGGAGCCCGATGCAGGGCTCGATCCCAGGAACCCGGGATCATGACCTGAGCCAAAGGCAGACGCCCAACGACTGAGCAACCCAGGCGCCCCTAAATTCAGTTTCTTGCATGTGCATGTTCATTTCTTCCAGCACCATCTGTTGAAAAGACTATCTTTGCTCCATCATATGCCTTTGCCCCTTTGTCAAAGATTGACTGTATGTCTGTACATTTCTGGACTTTTTATTCTGTTCCATTGATCTATTTGTCCAATCTTTTGTCAATATCACACCATCTTGATTACTGTAACTTTATAATAAGTCTTAAAGTCAGGTAATATCAGTCCTCTGACTCTGTTCTTCTCCTTCAATATTGAGTTAGCTATTTTGGGTCTTTTGCCTCTTCATATAAACTTTAGTATCAGCTTGTCAATATCCATAAAATAACTTGCTGGGATTTGGATTGGGATTGCATTGAATCTATAGACCTGGTTGGGAAGGACTGACATCTTGAGTCTTCCTATCCATGAACATGGAATATCTCTCCATTTATTAGTTCTTCTGAGATTTCATTCATCAGAGTTTTGTAGTTTTCCTCATATAGATCTTGTACATACTTGTTAGATTTATACCTATGTACGTCCCTTTTTGGAGTGCTAATATAAAAGGTATTGTTGTTTTTAATTTCAAGCTTCACTTGTTCATTGCTGGTATATAGGAAAGCAATTGACTTTTGTATATTAACCCTATCCTCAAACCTTGCTAGTATCACCTATTACTTCCAAGATTGTTTTTGTCTATTCTTTCAGGTTTTCTATATAGACAATCATATCACCTGCAAATAAAGGCAGTTATATTTCTTCTTCCCAATTTGTATTCCTTTTATATTCTTTCATGGTCTTAATGCATTAACTGGGAATTCCAGTACAATGTTGAAAAGGAGTGGTGAGAAGGGACATCCTTGGCTTTTTCCTGATCTAAGTTTTTCACTATTAAGTATGATGTTAGCTATAGGGTTTTTGTAAATGTTCTTTATCAAGTCAAGGAAGTTTTGCTGTATTCCTGGTCTGCTGAGACAACTTTATTCTTCTGCATGTGGATATCTAGTTGTCCCGGCTTGTGAACAGACAGTATTTTAAATAAATGGTGATTGAATTCCAGTCAATTGAATGTGAGTGGAAATGTAAGCATTTCTTGACCAAGGATTTTGAGAAGTGTGTAGACTACCTCTACTCTTCCCCTCTCCCCCCATTTTTGCTGTCTGGAAGCAGACATCGATGATGCCCTGTCATAGTGAGGCAATAAATGATGGTTAGGAAATGAAAAACATACAAAATGTACTATGGACTTATATATTTTTTTCTATTTTAAAAAGTAATTTGACATTCAGTTAACTGTTAGTATTTGCTGACATTGTGGAAATTCAGGATTTCTTATCCCTTCGAAGTTAATAACCTAACCTTACCAGCCCCTTTAATTCTAGAAATCCTCAAGGGGTATTTCCTATGTCCTGAATTTTGATGCTTTTTACATGATTTTTCCAGGTGTTGTTGCCACATTAAGCTTTACTGTCACAAACACTTAAGTCCCTCCAATGCTCCCTCTAATTTTCTTATCTCAGAGTCTTCATGATGTCAGAGCTGAGTACTACTCTAAACTTTAAATCCATGTTGTAGAGGAATATATTTTCCCCTCTTTATGTTACACTTTATAAATGGGATCTGCACACCAGAGTGTTACAGAATGGATCTGCAACAGTTCTTTCTGGGATAACCTGCTTTTTGTTGTTGTTGTTTTTGTTTTTGTTTTGTTTTGTTTTACCTGCCTTTGTTGTAACAGACATATAGTTGAGGGCATCTGCTAGACCAGGCAAAAATAGAAGTCCTAATCCCAGTGTGGCCATTAAAATAGCTATACTCCCCTAATGACAAGATGTTGTTTCTGGACTGAGGTCATTGTGCCTGGCTCTGTTTTCCCTCAAGATAAATTCTCTTAAGGCAGAACCCACTCCAAATGTGACCTGAAAATATTCTTGGGTCAGGCCTCCCCACAAGTTTTCTAGATGTGCCTTGTCTCAAGTAGTGGACACAGGCTGAGATCTTTCCCTGAGGCTTGTAAGCCTCTTGAGCCAATTTCACCAGATACTTCACAAGAATCCAACCCAGCTTGCTTGGTCCTAATGCAAGGGACTTGAGTTCCTGTGTAAAGCTCCTGAAACTCAGGGATAGGAGAATGGATAAATTCTAAGAATGCACAGATTTTGGCTCAATCTTAGACAAAAAGGAGATCCCAGAAGGAACGTTTGCCTGAGGCACATGAAGGACAGAAGAAAGGCAAATTAACTTAAATGGGCAAAAAGCAGGTCCATGATTCCAATGATTGAGAGAGACAAGAGGAAATCATTTGACCGGCACAAGTAAGGGATATGCTAGTTAGAAAGTTCACATGTGTGTATGTGGAAGATGGGGGTGGGACTGGGGGCACAGCTTCTTCTGTATCCCTGGCTTAATGCTTGGAGGATTATTTTATTCTAAAGTTGTTCCATAGGACCCAAGCATATGGTGGGGGGTGGGAGGGAGAACAGACCTAGGACTCTTCCTTTATTAGGCTCTGAGGATGAGGAGCCTAGGGTTCCACAAGTACACTCCTTATGGCTAATTTAAGGCATGAGAGTGGGAATTAGGGCTGGGAAGGAAAAAGCAGGATGAATCAAGGGCTCAGTAGGGCATTTTTGAAAGGTAACTTCATGGATGGGGGTGGCCAAGTTCCTTATCTGGGAGTGGGTCATACACCGACTCACGTGTCTATTCAAGATGGATGTCTTTTTTTAAGTTTTTATTTTAATTCCAGTTAGTTAACATACAGTGTTATATTAGTTTCAGGTGTACAATTTAGTGATTCAAGAATTCCATACACCACCCAGTGCTCATCACAAGTGCACTCCTTAATCCCCATCACCTATCTAACCCATCTTCCTACCCACTTCTCCTCTGGTAACCATCAGTTTTTTCTCTATAATTAAGAGTCTGTTTCTTGGTTTGTCTTTCTCTCTCTTTTTATTTCCTTTGCTCATTTGTTTTGTTTCTAAAATTCCACCTATGAGTGAAATCATATGGTATTTCTCTTATTGAGTTATTTTGCTTAACATTATACTCTATCTCCATTCATGTCATTGCAAATGGCAAGATTTCAATCTTTTTATGGCTGAATAATATTACATTGTATATATACCACATTTTCTCTATCCATTCATCAACTGGTGGATATTTGGGCTGCTTCCATATTTTGGCTATTGTAAATAATGCTGCTATAAACATAGGGGTGCATGTATCCCTACAAATTGGTGTTTTTGTATTCTTTGGGTAAATACCCAGTAGTGAGACTGCTGGATTGTAGGGTAGTTGTATTTTTAACTTTTTGAGGAACTTCCATACTGTTTTCCACAGTGGCTGAACCAGTTTGCATTCCTGCCAACAATACAGAGGGTTCCTTTTTCTTCACATCCTCGCCAACGCTTGTTGTTTCTTCCGTTGTTGATTTTAGCCATTTTGACAGGTGTGAAGTGAAATCTCATTGTAGTTTTGATTTACATTTCCCTGATGATGAGTGATGTTGAGCGTGTTTCATGTGTCTGTTGGCCATCTGGATGTCTTTTTGGGAAAATGTCTGTTATGATGAGCACACTATGAAGGCGCACACAATTTATGTCTTTCCACAATGTCAGTTTTATTCAATCATAAGACAAAGTTAATCACAATTATAAAGCAGGTTCCAGATTCTAAACTCAGTGACATTTCACCATGTGATTAAACTTGGCTTCTTAAATAGCACACAGAGCAGAACAGAAGACAAACCACACAACAAGATAACAGAAGGGTGTAGGAACTTAATGAACCAAACACGAAGTCAGTCTGTGGGTGTGCAGTTGAGATAAGGTCTTGGTCCAGTCCAGGTCAGCTCTTGGCACTAACTGCTTCTGATGTTCAAGCAATGAAGGATCTCAGTTCTGTTCAGAGATCATTTGGGCAGAGACTTTGGTGGCAATTGCCTTTTTTAAGTGGTCAGACATAGAGGGGTCATGTCTAAAGAGTCTGACATTTTGCTGCAAAAATCCTACCTTTTTTAAAGGGATTGAATCGGTCTTGGGCCCCTGCAGACCTCCTCTGGTTCTGTTTGTTATCAGTTCTGGGGTGTCAGCTGATGCTGATCCCAGCAATATCTTGTGGCTGCAGTATCTTTAACTACTTGCATCATTGCTTGACACAGGCCCTTGCTTAACACAGACTCCTGCTTAACATGAGAGACTCCATTTTGCTCTCTACATCCTTTCATGTCTTCTGCCCATTTTTTAATTGATTTTTTGTTTTTTAGATGTTGAGTGGTATCAGTTCTTTATCTATTTTGGATACTAACCCATTATTGGATATGTCATTTGCAAATGTATTCTCCCATTCTGTTTTGTTGATTGTTTCCTTTGCTGTGCAGAACCTTTTATGTTGATGTAGTCCCAATAGTTTATTTTTGCTTTTGTTTCTCTTGCCTCAGGAGACCTAGCTAGAAAAAACTTGTTATGGCCGATGTCAGAGAAGCTACTACCTGTGTTCCCTTCTAGGATTTTTATGGTTTCGGGTCTCACATTTAGGTCTTTAATCCATTTTGGACTTATTTTTATATATGATGAAAGGAAATGATCCAGTTTCTATCTTTTGCATGTTGCTGTCCAGTTTTCCCAACACCATTTTTTGAAAACACTATCTTTTTCCCACTGGATAATCTTGCCTCTTTTGTTGAAGATTAATTGACCATATAGTTATGGGTTTATTTCTGGGTTTTCTATTCTGTTCTATTGCTCTATGTGTCTATTTGTCATACTGTTTTGACTACTATAGCTTTGTAATATAACTTGAAGTCCAGAATTATGAGGCCTCCAGCTTTGCTTTTCCTTTTCAAGGTTGCTTTGGATATTTGGGGTCTTTTATGGTTACATACAAATTTTAGAATTGTTTGTTCTAGTTCTGTGAAGATTACTGTTGTATTTTGGTAAGGATTGCATTAAATGTGTAGATTGCTTTGGGTAGTATAGACATTTTAACAATATTTGTTCTTCCAATCCATGAGCATGGAATTTCTTTCCATTTCTTCATGTTGTCTTCAACTTCTTTCATCAGTGTTTTACAGTTTTCAGAGTAAAGGTCTTTCACATCTTTGGTTAGGTTTATTCCTGGGTATCTTATTATTTTGGTACAATTGTAAATGGGATTGTTTTCACAATTTCTCTTTCTGCTGCTTCATTATTGCTATATAGTAATGCAAGATTTCCATACATTGATTTTGTATCCTTTGACTTTACTGAATTTCTTTATCAGTTCTAACCATTCTTGCTGGACTATTTAGAGTTTTCTATATATAGTATAATGGATGTCTTTTGAAGTGGATGCCTTGGCAATCAAAAGTTCAATGGCAAGTACTTACACTACAGAAATTTAGATTTCAGAGGCTAGTCAGTGTTATACAGGTGCTAGTGGAGACACTGGGGAGTGAAACTATGGCTGTTGTAATCAGACCAGAATCCATTTTAGAAGGAAGTAAATAGACTTACTTAGCAGCCACAAAGACATAGGTCAGCATCCTGTTTCAATCCTTTATATGCTCTCCGATATTAAAGATGACATTTAAGTAATATGATATATACACATAAAGTGCTAACACGTGCAGAGCTTAAAAGAGGACTTTTCTCAGTTTAATAACTATTAAACAGCCATAGGGCCTGTTCAGTAAATGAATTGAGAACAAATTGTCCAACAAAATTTCAAATTTTCATAGTGTACTCTCTCAACTTGTGGTAGGGCCACTCCCCTGTCAGTAAATATCTTGGATTCAATACTGGATCACCTTGAGAATTACCAGACAACATTATGCTGGTATGACCATAAAATTCTAGGATAAGAATTTGAATAAGGAAGAAACTACAAGTAAATGTAGCTTCCACAAGAACAGAGATTTCTTTCATTTGTGTTTCTACCATATCTCCAGTGCCTAGGATAAAGAAGGTATTCATGTGTATTTCTTGAATGAATGAAAGGCACCAGAGACTTTAAGAAAGTGAAAGAACAGTTCAGGGAGGCAAGGAGATTCGCACACACCCACAGATCCCAGCAGAGCTCAGACTCCCTTCTTCAAGCCTGGCATTCACCCAAGATAGTATGCTGTGGAATAAAGAAAAAAGTGATCCACAGTTCAGCTAAAGCCATTTAAACAGCACAGTAAAAGCAGCCCTCCTCTGATAACTGACATCCACTGTCAGTCCAGATACTGTATAGAATCATCTCCAGATGGTTTTTTATCACCTAAATATTGCATAGTTATAACAAATGTTTAAAAACAAATAAAAGCTGAAATGAAAATATATGAAAATTCATGGTAAAATTATAGTTCCTTTTTCATCCTCAAAACCATCAGTGATTTTCAGCAAATGGGGACTTTGTCCAAGATGAACCTCAAAGGCCATTGCAAAAGTCTCTGTTCTTTAGAAAACAGAGACGGGGGATTGCTGGAGAAGGTGGTTATAGGGGTCAGAGATGAGCCCCCGGAATTGATCTTCCCAGGGGTTGAAGGCCAAGTAAAGTAAGTCAAGGGGGATGGACTTTCAAGTCAAGATGGTGAGTAAATTTAGTTCCTACTGCTGCTGTAACACATTACCACATTGTTGGCGACTCAAAATAACACAAATGTATTAGCTTACAGCCCTGGATGTTGGGAATACAAAAAGGACCTCATTGGTCTGAAATGAAGGTGATGGTCAGGCTTCAATTCTCTGAGGGATCCTAGGGAGAATCTGCTTTTCTTGCCTATTCCAGCTTCTGGAAGCTGCCTGCATTCCTTGGGCCCTGGCTTTGTTTCATCTTCAAAGCCAGCAATGGCCTATCCAGTCTTTCCCATGCTACTTTGATGTGACACTGACTCTCCTGCCTACTTCTTCCACATTTGAAGTACTTTTGTAATTACATTGGCCGGGAAGAGACCCAGCATATTTTTATTTTAAATTCAGCTGATGAGCAATCTTAATTCGGTCAGCAATCTTACTTCTCCTTTGCCCTGTAACATCACATATTTACAGGTTCTGGAGAATAGGATGTGGACATCATTGAGGGACCTTTATTCAGCCTATCACAGTGAAAGCGGCATTTAGTTGGGTTTAAAATGGGCACCAGCAGGTTGGTGCTCAACCACAGTCGTGCTTAAACACGTTGCTCTGTTTGCCCCATGGAGCACAGAAAGGAAGGGCTCAAGACTAGAGGAAGGATGTAGGGGTAAAGGAATCAGAGGATTCAAAAACCACCAGGTGCTGTCTTGGGAAGTAGGTACATGATGGGGTCTTCCTCCAAAGAATGTCTGGGGAAACTAGACAGGTATGTATGGCAAGTGGCTGAGATCCAAGCTGGTTCTACTCCCTGCCACATTTCCACACGGCCAAAGATCATGAGAGCTTGGATGTGACTGCAAGAGAAGACTTGATAGACAGGGCAGTTGAAGAAGAGCCAGGACCAGCCCGACCCCTGGCCATGGGGGCAACAGACAGGAAATATCCCAGGACCCAGTGTGGGTCGTGCCTGGCGAAAAAAGGCCCTCTGTGGGCAACTGTGGGGACTGCGAAATGGCAAAAGCATGTTGCCAGTTTGAATGGGGGGAAAACAGCAGTGTGGCAGAAAGAATGGAGGCAGAGCAGTGGTTGGTTTTCTCGGGGTAGGGGTGTAGGTCTGCCTTCCTTTAGAAAAGGCGCAGTGGTGAGGCCTCCGTGGGGGCCCCCTCCCACCTTCCTCCCTTCGGTGGCCCCGCGAAGCAGTGAAGGAAGAACGTGGGACGGCCACGCACCCCAGAACCTCCGGGGCAGTGTGGCCCTAGGTCGCCTTTCCCCTCGCAGCCTGCTGTCCTGACAGGCCCTGGCCCACCGGCCTCCAGTTAGGATGGTGGACAGAACGGGGGAGAGGGAGGTGGACAGACACTGAACAGTCGGGGGCCTCTCACACACCGAGGGGCGACTGATATCCATCCGCTGCTGCCGGCAGCGCACCTTCCCCGCCCCGCCGCCCCCGACCTCTGGGTCCTAGCCCCCACCGCCAACCCTCGCGGGGTCCCACGGGTTGCAGGGCCAGCAATGAGGGGTGGTCGCCGCGCAGGTCCGCAGAGGCGCGCTGCTGTGAGCCCGCCCCTTAGGCTGGGGCTCCTCCCGGCCCCGCCCCCTCTGGGTCGGAACTAGGGTGGGCCGGGGAGGGGGCGTCGAGCCCATTCGTGCCGTATCCCTCCGCCCCCCTTCCCGACACCCTCGCCGCGAGCGCTTCGTGCCGCATCCTGCGCAGCCCCTGCCCAGTTTGGCGCAGCGGCGCGGGGGGCGGGACACCTCTTTGCGATTCTGGCCGCACGCAAGGCGGTGGGAATCCGAGTGAAGAGCGCCGAGAGAAGGGGGGAGGCCAACGACCTGCACCTTGAGCCTGTGAAGGCAAGCGGGGGTGTCGTGGGGGGAGGCGGGGGGACCCCCACTGTCGCCCGGCTTCCAGCCTTCCCGGACCCCAGACCCTGGCAGCCTGGCCAGGAGGAGGCGACCCGGTCCCTGAGCTGGTCCCTCAGAGAGGTGCGCCGCGCCGCGGGACCCCTGGCGAGGAGAGGCGGCGACTGGCGCGGGCCGGGCCCAGGGCACCGCGGCTGGCCGGAGAGGCTCCCGCGGATCCTCTGGAGGCGAACTGCGCCCGCCACTCCGCGGCCAGCTTTCCAGGCGCCCGCGACCCGCCGTCGACGGTGCCCGTGCCGGGAGAGAGCTGTGGGGGGAGGCTGCTGCGGAAGAAATGGCGGAGTGGGAGCTGGGGTGGGGGGCGCCCAGGGAGGCCGCCGGGGCGGGGGGCGGGGGGGGGAGATGGCGTCCGAGCTCTGTGCCCAGCTGGCGGGGAGCGGGTGGCCGGTGGCGTCGGCTACTCCGGGCCCTGATTCTGGATAGGGGCCTGTTGGGTCCCGGGCCCTGGGCGCTGTCCTTTCCCACAGCTGCCTGGTTGATGCCAAAGTCTTCTCTCTACGCAGTAGCTCTGGCGGTTTCCTCCCGCGGGGTGTATCTGTAGAGGAGAGGCTTGAGAAAAAGGAGGAGCAGGACAATGGCCTGGATTTCTGGAGGTGTGTGGGGCTAGGGGGCGATGGGCAGCAGCCATTGAGTGGAGACCCGAATCGGGGTGGGGTGACTGGGACCATGTCAGGTCAGACGTCCAGGAATACCTTCTAAAATTCCCTTTTGTATTAGTTTTCTAAGCACTTCCCTTGCCTTCCTCACCACTGAAAATTCGTGGTAGGAAAAGATGGGCTAGGAGGTGAGGGTGAGACACAAGTCATAATTACAAGAGTCACTGCACATACTGTGTTCTGGAATATGCTGTGTATTTCCCCCCATTTCTGTAGTACAGCACAAAGGAGTGTGAACACCTAGTGGTGAATCCTTATAATTGGAGAAGGGAATAATGGGAAGAGGTCCTGTGAAGAGTTGTTATCCAGAACCGTGAAACAGAAGGCCTAAATTAAATAAGAATATTCTATCAGCAGGACCCTAAATGTTAGAAGATAATATGGATACTCTTCTCTTTGGTGTTGGTCAGTCCACCAAGCACTCAGTTGCTACCATTATTTCCTGAATGTTTTGCCTTTGTGTCTGTCCATAGACCTGCTTTAAGGCTGCTCACTTCTGTAAGGAAGGAGAGAGGAGGAGACTGGTTCAAATCTCTGGAGGTTGGTGTGAAGGTGGGTAAATCACGGGAGTACTATAGAGTAAGATCATGGCAAGTGTCTTTGATCCACATGGGTTCTGGGAACTTCTCCACCTCTCCTGCTTGCTGCCAGATTTGCACACTGCCACAGCATCCCTTGTCCATTTCCTGCAGGAGATACTAGGAATACTGGGGTAGGTGTGGATTGGCTCTGAAGGGAAGGAGAAGACCTGAGAGCAGGGATAAGGAGACAGGAAACAGACAAATGGAATTCTTATGGTAAGAGAGATATTTGCATCAGAGGTCAGTGTACCCTCTTATCTATCTAGCAGTCAGGCTCCATTGTCTCCTTTATTTTTACTTATTCCTAGGACAGCCTCCAGGCTGCTTTAGGGTTTGACAACACTGGAATCAAGGAAAGGAGGGGGAAATCACACCACATCTGTATAGGTTGGTATGAGAGTGGGTCCAACTTTGGATGGGCAAGTGGAAATCAACACTGGCCCAAGAGTGATTATGGTACTCTGGGGCTCCTAAACCTCTCCCATTGCCAACACTTACCAGTTTCATACCTGTTTTGTATCAGGCAAAGTAATGTGGCAAATTCTGGGGTAAAACATGGGTGAAATGAGGGTGACAGAAGACTTTCTAACTAGTCCAACTGTCCCACTAAACATTCAAAGTCCAGTCTCTGTGTGAATCTCTGCATGGAGCAACACAATTAGAAGAGATTCAAAGCCCCATGTCATTCTCTTTCCTTAGATCCACCTCCAGTGGCAACTCTGGTGGTGTTGGAATTGCTGCTGACCACCACCCTCAACAGGTCTGCACCCACCCAGGAACATCCATCGTCCCCCACCTTGGTTGGGCCTCTTCTGCACTTTGTCTGTGATACTGACCGAGGCTAGGCTTCGGAAGGAGGTTGATTGACTGATGGACTAGTGATTGACTCTAACATTTGTTTCCAGCTCTACCACCTGAATCACTGAAAGATCAGAGTGTGAAGATACAAAACTGAGAGGTCTGTGGTAGAGGCTGAGACTGGGGTAAGGTTACTTAACTGGGCCTCCTCTGTAACTTGTACCATGACTGGGGCTGAGATTGAACCTGCTGCCCAGGCAAAGCCTGAAAAGAAGGCTGGAGAAGAGGTTGGGGGTGGGGCTGAAAGAGAGAATGAAGTCCTGTTGGTGGTCAGACCCAAGGTTAGGACCCAGGCACAGGTAATGCCTGGGGCAAGGCCTAAATCTGATGCCATGGCAGTAGGTGGTGCAAGGCCCAAAGCTGAACCCATGGCAGTAGGTGTGGTGCATCCTAAGAATGAGGCCAAAGCAATCCCTGGGTCAGGGCCCACAGATAAAGCCCATTCATGGGCCCAGACTGAGTTTGATGGTAAAGCAATGTTGAAGACAGAGGGAGTGTCCCAGACCAATACCATAGCCTGGCCACTGGTTAGTACTGAGTCTGGGTCAGCTGCTAAATCTAAGATCTTATCTATGGATAGGGAACTGATCAGTCAGGACACTGAGTCCTTTTCTGGCACCAGGGTCAAATTCCAATCAGGAAAACGGCCTTTGTTTGGGTCAGAGGAGAAGACCAATGTGGGGTCCCTGTGGTGCCCCAGGCCTACGTCCAAACAAGAGATCCCTCAGAAGTGTGATTTCAGATGGGTGGACAGATCCTCTCTGAGTTCCTGGTTCTGGAGTGGAGAAGAGGTCAGTACAAAGTTTCATCCTAGAGGCAGGGTAAAGGCCAGTGCCAGATCCAGGCACATAGCCAGAGAAGAGGCCATGTCTAGGCCCAACATCAATCGGGAGTTTTACATTTTGTCTAGTTCTGGCTCTGAGGATGAATCTATTAAGACATCCTGGCTCTGGGCCAGAGAAAAGACTAATCTCTGGTCCAGGCCCAAGGAAGAGACCAATAACAGGTCCAGGTTTAGGTCCAAGAAAGAAGTTTCTGAGTCCAGTTCTGGATCTGAATGTGAAGGCAATGTGAAGTCCTGGTTCTGGGCTAGAGAGGAGACCAAATCCAGGTCCAAACCCAGAGCCAGGAAAGGGGCCAATGTCAGGGCCAGGCACAGGACCAGGCAAGAAACTTCCATTGATTTTGTGTCTGGATCTATAGATGTAGTCAAAAAAGAGTCCTGGTTCTGGCCTGGAGAAAAGGCTAATAACTTGTCAAGACCCAAGTCCAAGAAAGAGGCCAGGGCCAGAATAACGGCAAAGGAAAAGGTGACAACTAAGGCCAGAGTCAGGGCCAAGCAAGAAGCCAAGTCCGAGGAGGAGTTCCTCATTGGGAACTGGTTCTGGGCTACAGAAGAGTCCAGTGTAGTTGGTGGGGCCAGTGTCAAGTACAGTTCTCAAGTGGAGGATGAGTCCATTGTTGGCAGTTGGTTCTGGACTGAAGAAGAAGCCAGTATGAGGACTGATGCCAGCAGTAAATCCAGACCAAGGACTGAGGAAGAGTCTATTGGTAATTCTGTGCTTGGGTCTGGGGAAA
>NW_023270121.1:921435-1013974 GCF_011800145.1 Mirounga leonina | reverse complement strand
TCATTGCTGGTTCCTGCTTCTGGGCTAGTGAAGAAACCAGCCTAGAGGCTGAGGAAGAGACCATTTTTGGGCCCTGGTTTTGGATCAGTGATGAGGCCAGTGTAGAAGCTGATGTTAGAGCCAGCTGTGCATCCACGCCAAGGTCTGAGGAAGAAGAGGTCATTGGTCCCTGGTTCTGGGATAGAAAAGAGGTTGATACAGAGGATGAGTTTGGAGAAGACACCAGTCCAGAAGATGAAGAAGAGACAATATTCGGGTCCTGGTTTTGGGCTGGAAACCAGGCCCAGAATGATTCTGGGGTTAAAGTCAGCTGTGACACCATGCCAGGAGCTGAGGAGGAGCCCATTATTGGGTCATGGTTCTGGGATGGAGTAGAAGCTTGTGTGGGGACTGAGGTCAGCAACAAGTCTAGCCTGAAGGACAAGGAAGAGGATATTCTATCATCTTGGTTTGGGACCACAGAAGTCAGTAAGAAGTATGGAGCTGGTGCCAGATGCAAATTTATGACAGGGGATGAAGAGATCAACAATGATTCTTGCTTCTGGGATGATGATCCCTGCATGTATACTGCCAATGGAGGCAGCTGGAAGTCTAGGCCAGAGGAGGAACAGGACACTGTTGAGTCATCATTCTGGTCCAGAAAATACGCAAGCCCAGAGACCATTATAGGGCCCTGGTTATGGGCTACAGAAGAGGTCAGTATAGATGATGGGACTGGAGAAGAGGCCAAGCCGCTCGTGGAGGAGGAGACCATGATCACATCCTGGTTCTGGAAAGATGAAACCATAAGGGAGGCTACAGATAGAGAGGAATCCAGGCCAGATGCTGAGGAAGAGGACATTATTGGTTCTTGGTTCTGGACTGGAGAAGAGGACAGGCTCAAGACAGCAGCTGAGGCTAGAGAAGAGGACAGGCTGGCAGTTGAGGAGGAAGCTATTGTTGGGGCTTGGTTCTGGGCCAGGGAAGAGATCATTAGGAAGGAGGCTGGCTTTTGCAACAAATCCAGTCCAGAGGCTGAAGAGGAGGAAGCCACTGTTGGGTCTTGGTTCTGGGCAGAAGAAGAGGCCAGCTTGGAGGCAGGAGCCAGTTTTGAGTCCATGCCAGTGACTGAGGAAGAGGAAATCATTGTTGGATCCTGGTTTTGGGCTGAAGAAGAATACAGTGTAGAGATTGGGCCTCAGGCAGTAGAACAGAGCAGATCAAGTACTGAAGAAGAAACCATTTTTGGATCCTGGTTCTGTGCTGCAAAAGAAGTCAGTGTAGAAGCAGAGAAAAGCTGTGCATCCAAGCCAGAGGATGATGAAGAGATCATTGTTGAGCCCTGGTTCTGGTCTGGGGAGAAGGACATTAACGAGACTGGAACTGTTGTTACCTGTGAGTCCAGGCCAGAAAATGAGGAAGGGACAGTTGTTGGGTCCTGGTTTGGAGCTAAAGATGAGGCCAATAACAGGACTGGGTATGGGACCAACTGTGAGACCAGGACAGTAGCTGAGGAGGATGAGGCCATAGTGGGGTCCTGGTTCTGGGCAGGAGATGAGGCCCATTTTGAATCCAATCCTAGACCTGTGTTCAGGGCCATTTGCAGGTCTGAGTGTTCATTTGAGCAGGAGCCCGATGCCTCACGCAGGCCCCAGAGCTGGGAAGAGGTCACTATTCAATTCAAGCCTGGTCCATGGGGTAGGGTTGGCTTCCCATCTCCATTCCCCTTTAGATTTCCAAAAGAGGCGGCATCTCTGTTCTCTGAAATGTTTGGAGGAAAGCCCAAGCACATGGAACTTAACTCAGAAGGGGAAGAGCAGGAATCTTTGCTTCAGCCTGATCAGCCTGAACCTGAGTTCCCATTTCAGTATGATCCATCCTACAGGTCAGTCAGGGAAATTCGGGAGCATCTTAGAACCCAAGAGAGTGCAGAGCCTGAGAGTTGGTCCTGCAGCTGCATACAATGTGAGCTTAAAATTGGTTCTGAAGAGTTTGAAGAACTCCTTTTATTAATGGACAAAATCCGAGATCCTTTTATTCATGAAATATCTAAAATTGCAATGGGTATGAGAAGTGCTTCTCAATTTACCCGAGATTTCATTCGGGATTCAGGTGTTGTCTCACTTATTGAAACCTTGCTCAATTATCCTTCCTCCCGGGTTAGGACAAGTTTTTTGGAAAATATGATTCGTCTGGCTCCACCTTACCCAAATCTAAACATGATTCAGACATATGTATGTCAAGTGTGTGAAGAAACCCTTGCTTACAGCTTAGATTCCCCTGAACAGCTATCTGGAATAAGGATGGTTAGACATCTCACTACAACTACTGACTACCACACACTGGTTGCCAAGTATATGTCTGGATTTCTCTCCTTGTTAGCCATGGGCAATACCAAAACAAGGTTTCATGTTCTGAAAATGCTAATGAATTTGTCTGAAAATCCTGTCATGACAAAAGAACTACTCAGTGCTGAAGCAGTGTCAGAATTTATGAGCCTTTTTAACAGGAAAGAGACAAATGACAATATTCAAGTTGTTCTAGCAATGTTTGAGAATATTGGTAACAATATAAAAAGGGAGTCAGTGTTGTTCACTGATGATGATTTCAGTCTTGAGTCACTTATTTCTGCATTCCATGAAGTTGAGGAATTTGCTAAGGAACTGCAAGGCAAAACAGATGGTCAAAAGGACCCTGAGGCAGACCGAGAAAATTAGTATGATTAATCACTTGCCTTTGTCCTTATGTTCCTAAGTTAACAATTCCTTGAATAATGTTTTGAATTACATAGTTGATTCTGTGTTGTAATGTATATCTTTATTGCCAACACTGACTTTGCCCAACTGTGTATGAGCTGATTCTTCTGATGCCAAATGAATATTAGAACTGAAAGCACATTTGTTGATATTTGTGTTTTTGTCCAGATTGTGACACTTATAAAGTGAACTGAACCATCAAAAGTAAGCCAGCTACCCTCCTAATTGTTGTTCTAGTGTATTGAGGTCTATTTGAGTCTTGTTTGTGTTTTCAATAAAGTTGTGTTAAAGTTGTCAGAAGTCACCCTTCTCCTTGAACTTAAAATATAGATGCAAAGTTAACACAGGAACGCATGCAGGTAATTAATGCATAAATAATATGCTCCTTGAAAAAGCTTATTCTAATAACTTTAAATGCAAGGGTTACCATGGACTGCTACTCAGGGCATGCCTCAGAGAAAAAGGACCCAATTAAGTTGGGCTCTGGAATATTTGAAAAAGTTTGGGTGGTGTGAAGAAAAGCATGGAGTTGGAAAAGGTGTTTTCCATGGGAGTGAGTTATCCAGTCAGCCTGGAGTGGTTAAGGGACATAGAGGATGAGGTAAGTTTTGAAGAGCTGAGAAGTTGCATTTTGCAGCTCAAAGTATGGGTGTTTCTTTGATACTGCCTAAATGTTAAAAGAATAAGACAGGAAAGTAGACACAATAAACTGAGTCAGGAAAACCATTTCTTCAGGGTGGTGCCCATGGAAAGTGTTATGGTAACACCATACAGCCACTAAAAGTGATGATGTATAGATTTTTAAATTGAATAAGAAAGGCTCTGATGGTTTATTTGGTAAAATAGAAAAGACTGGTATCATACGTGGAAAGTATAACTCCATTATAAAAATAAATGTGTGTGAGTGGACCAAATTTATGCAAGCTTATATTTGATTATGGAAAAATCTGTAATATAAAACATATCAAGGGAATAAATAATTGTAAGAGACTACAATTTAAAAAAAGACTGGCTTGCCAAATAAAAATACATAAGTTAAAGGGAATAAATTTTAAAATTTCCAAAAAGTTCCTGAATCATACTAGAGGTTTTTCACATTCAAAAAGGTAATACATATTCAGACAGGAGTGAAAGGCATACAGTTGTTTTGGGTGGGGGGTAGGGGATGAAGGGGAGTGCAGGTTAGGAAATATACAAAATTTTATTATTTTCAGGAAAATAAACAGACATGGTGACGCTGTTTTTTTGTTGTTGTTTTTTGCTTGTCTGAGAATGCAGTGTTTTGTTCTTTTCCTGCCCGATTTTGGTATTCAAGGTTTATGGAAGTAAGGCAAAGTGGCAGTTTTGCCTGCCTTCCCAAACCACAAGCGTTAACAGGGATCGTCCTGGTAGTGGACACTGGAGTTTGAATGCTTGTTTTGCTCATCGATATTTTTCAAGGTAGACTGTGTGTGTGTGTGTTTTAATATGTCGCCCGAGTATCATACAGAATAATAAAAATCAGTTCGTCTCCAAACTCCTCATCGAGTATTCCTCACCAGCCCTGTGTCCTAACAGAGCAAGGCCCAGGTCTAGTACTAGGGCTGGAAGCTCTGGCTCCAAATCCAGCTTTCCTTCAGCTCTATCTTCACCAGGACAGGAGCTTCGGATTCTTCTAGCAAGCGTCTCAACGATTCTACCATCCGTGCGGCAGGGCTGCGGCAGGCAAGCTGACTGACTGCGCGGTCACGTGAGGCTGGTGGTGGCTCACGTGACCACGCTCTCACTTGGGCAAACACAGAGGTGTGCAGCACGGAAAAGGGGCAGGAAGGACATACACCTGACGAGTGACAGACTGCCGTGGGAGGAGTGGTAGGACGTTGTGGTGGGTGGGTGGGGGTCTCTCCATGCTGCACTAACCTGGAAACGAATTTCTTGGGCGATCAGAATTACAGCATTTGTTGGTAGAGGGCACAGCCCCTCGGCCTGTTGCCAGCGTCTTAGCCGGGGTCAGTCTTTTGCCCAGGAGCTCAAGAGGCAGGAAGTCATCCTGCGGGAGGAGGACGTGAGAGAAGCAGCGGTTGCTGTTGGAGGAGGTGGGTGCGGGGCCGGGAAATGGCATCGGTGGGAGGTGGTGGCTGAGACTAGGTGCAGGTGCAGGGAGTGCCTCGGACACTCCTGCTCTCTGCTCTCTCCTGCCTTCTGAACACCCCTCCCCCACTCCCAGCCTTCCCGCCCCGCTCTGAGTGATTCTGTTTGTGGGTGTGGGAGGGGGACACACGGAGGGAGTTGGTTTCGGGGGCCCAGAGAGGGGAAACGGTGAAGTGAATTTCTGCACACCAGTGGCGTTTTTTCTGAAAAGGCAGGGATGGGAACTGATAGGATCTGTGACCGACATTACCGCTCCCTTCCTCTCACCTAGTTGGCACTCACTCTTTGCTGTCTGTCATTCAAATGGTGGGGATGGCTAAGCTCAGTATTGGGGGCGAGTTGGGGTGGGGGATGAGGGGGGAACAAGAGTGACTTACTCCAAGGCTCCAGCGGCCTGGAGATGCAAGAGACGAATTAACCTCAATCCCGCCAGCTCTAGGGAAGGTGAGAGGCAACACACTTAAGAGAAAGGAATCTAGATGCTTTGGGCCCTTCACATAGGATTTCTCATTGGTATAACAGCAAGCTTCTCAACTCCCAAGAGGATCCCTGGATCTCATCCCAGGCAGCATCATTCTAGGGGTCTGCCCTGGATATGAGGTTCTGAAAGAGCCTAGTCCCATTGTACCCCCCTGACAACTCCCTCCCATATAAGGATACAAGGGTCACTGCTCTACCTGCTCTATCTGAGGTTCCCTCCCTTTTCAGTCTTGAGCCTTAAAGGAAGGTCTTTCTAGGAACCATCTGCAGAAACCGGTTTATGGATGGTCTCACAGGTTCCCCTCTGTGGACCTTAGCTCTTTTGCTTGTTTTTGTTTTCTGTCCAAAGCTTTAGACTTGGTGATTTACAGCGATCCTTTGTGGCACTGCCTTATTTATGTTAATCCCTTTTGGTCAGAGCCCAGAACTGTAAAATAGCCACAGGATGCCAGAGGTTTTTTTTTTTTTTTTTTAGGAAAATATATTTAGGAAAAATAAGTTTTACTAATCCCATTAATCTATTTATTTGCATATTTTACAGACTTGAAGCCAGTCAGTACATAGAGATCTTTCTCATTTTTTCCATCTGAATAACACTCCCTTGTGTCACTACCATAATTTGTTCAATCACTCTATATGTGGACATTTATTTCCAATATTTTACTGTTATTATTAATGCTGGACAGATAACCTCATGCAAATGTATTTTTGTATGGTTAGAGGTCTATCTTCAGGGTGGATTCCTAGAAGTGGGGATGGTGGATCCTAGAAGTGGGGATGGATGATATGCATCTGCAGTGTAGTTTTATTAGCTATTCTCAAATATCCCTCTAAAGGGGTATTACACATTTTCACACCCAGCAGCAATGGATGAGAGTGCCTGTTTCGCCTTGTCAATCAACTTCTTGTCAATCAACTTCTTATTATCCTTTTGATACTTGTAGACTAGTGATATCTCCTCTCTCATTCCTAATGTTAGTAATTGGGTCTTCCCTTTTGTTTTCTTTATCCTTCTGGCTAATAAATTACCAGAATCCCACCAAGGGCCAACTGTACAAGCAGACCTTTCCAAGGCTAGCAAATTCAGGTCTGTTATGTTAACTCTTCTACACATTGGTGAATGGTGTTAGAATAATTACCTAGGCATTTGGGAAAACAAAGTTAGACCCCAATACACATGAGCAAATTCCAGGAAAATTAGTATCCTAAATATTTTAAAAGGAATGGGTGGATGAAGAGAAAGAAACACTCATTTATCTAGAATGAATTGGGGCTTGTGTTTTGTAGAGGAAAATGGATCCTTTCCACATAATACCAGTACCATTCATTAAATAATCTGCCCCTACTCCAACAATTTCTAATGTCTCCTTTGTAGTGTATGGAATTGGTTTTATATATGTTTCTGAGGTAAATACTGTCTGGTGTTAGAAATATACAGGATTGCTTATTGCAGTTTATAATAAGCATTGTGGGTTATCTAAAATGTCATATCCACAATTCACATATGTGATCAGACTCTCCAGTTAATTTTATCATTTTATCTTTTTTTATCATTATGTTATGTTAATCACCATACGTTACATCATTAGTTTTTGATGTAGTGTTCCATGATTAATTGTTTGCGTATAACACCCAGTGCTCCATGCAGAACGTGCCCTCTTTAATACCCATCACCAGGCTAACCCATCCTCCCACCCCCCTCCCCTCTAGAACCCTCAGTTTGTTTCTCAGAGTCCACAGTCTCTCATGGTTCGTCTCCCCCTCCGATTCCCCCCCTTCATTCCTCCTTTCCTGCTATCTTCTTCTTTTTTTTTTTTTAACTCATTTTATCTTATATTTAATATAATAGCATTATATTGACTGGGGCTGAGAGGTACTGAAATTCTCATATAACTCCTTTGAAACTCTTAGAATTTCAAAATGGAAAGTGTATTGGCCAGGTCAAAGAATATGTCTCTGTATTGCCAAAGCCAGCTTGTTGTCTTTCATGAAGACTTTCATGATGGTGCTCATTACCTAGATGACATTTTAAAGAATCCACAATATCTGTACCTCAACCATACCAGCTCAGAAGCTGAATTTCCTCATACAAAAAAAAATAGCATCCATTTATATAGGGTGAGCTCATAATTAACAAAATTACAAGGCTTATATAGAATCCAGAGTGTCAGTTTACTAATTTGTACAGGGAAATAGCAACATCAAAGGAAATAAAATAATATTATCCATTGGATTCTCTTACTGTATGTACACCTATAGGAAATTAATATCAAAATCAGGTCAATTAAATTGAATTTAAAAGTAAATACTTTTCATATACATTTAAATGTGTAAAAGTTTGTTGTAAAGTTGGAAGGTAAGATTACTTTTATTTTAAATTTTTCAAAAATTTTCCCACTTTTATTGAGATATAATTGACAACATTGTGCAAGTTTAAGGTATACAATGTGATTATATACATATATATTGTGAAGTGATTACCACAAATAGGTTAGTTAACATCCATCACCTCCCGTAGTTATCGTGCGTGTGTGTGTGTTAAGAGCATTTAAGATCTACTCTCTTAGCAAATTTCAATTTACCATACGGTATTGTTAACTCCAGTCATCAGGATGTACATTAGATACCCAGGACTAACTCATTACTGCAAGTTTTTACCCTTTGAACTCCATCTCCCCATTTCTCCCACCTACCTGGCAACCACCTGTCTATTTTCTGTTTCTGTGAGTTTGACTTTTTTTAGATTCCACATATAAGTGAGAACATATGGTATTTGTCTTTCTCTGATTTATTTCACTTAGCATAATGCCCTCAAGGTCCATCCATGTAGTCTCAAATGGCAGGATTTCTTTCTTTCTCGTGGCTGAATAATATTCCATTTTATATGTATAGCATTTTCTTTATTCATTTATCCATTGGTGCATAATTAGGTAGTTTCCATGTCTTGGCTATTGTGTAGTTTCCATGTCTTGGCTATTGTGAACAATACTACAAAGGAACATGGGGGTGCAGGTATCTTTTTGAGATAGTGATTTCATTTCCTTAGAATATATACCCAGAAGTTGGATTGTTGGGTCGTATGGTAGTTCTATTTTTAATTTTTTGAAAAGCCTCCACACAGTTTTCTATAGTGACTGTTCCAATTTACATTCCCACCAACAGTGCAGAGGAGTTTCCTTTTCTTCACATTCTTGCCAACAGGTGTTATCTCTTGCTTTTTGATAATAGCCATTCTAACAGGTGTGAAATGAGATCTCATTGTGGTTTTGATTTGCGTTTCCCTGATTAGTGATGTTGAGCATCTTTTCAAGGACCTGATAGCCATTTGTATATCTTCTGAGGAAAACAGTCTATTCACGTCCTTTGCCCATTTTAAAATCAAATTGATGATGATGATGATTACTATTCAGTTGTATGATTTCCTTATATATTTTTGATATTAAACTCTTTTCAGATATATGGTTTGCAAATATTTTCTCCCGTTCTGTAGGTTGCCTTTTCATTTTGTTGATCATTTATTTTGCTGTGCAGAAGCTTTTTAGTTTGATGTAGTCCTACTTGTTTATTTTTGCTTTTGTTCCTTGCGACTTCAGCATCATATAAAAAAAAAAAAAAAGTTGCGAAGACCAATGTCAAGGAGCTTTTTTCCCCCCTGTTTTCTTCTAGGAGGAAGTATCAGGTATGACATTTAAGTCTTTAATCCATTTTGAGTCAATTTTTATGAATGATGTAAGATAGGGGTCAACCTTCATTCATTTGCATGGGAATATCCAGTTTTCCCAGCACAGTTTATTGAAGAGAATGTCGTTTCACCATTGAGTATTCTTGGCACTCCTGTCAAATATTAGTTTACCATGTATTTGTGAGATTATTTCTGGGCTCTCAATTCTGTTCCATTTTTCTATCTGTATGATTTTATGCTAGTACCTTAATGTTTTGATTATATATCTTTGTAATAAAGTTTGAAATCAAGAAGTGTGATGTCTCCAGTTTTGTTCTTCTTTCTCAAGATTGCTTGGGCTATGTGAAGTCATCTGTGGTTTCACACAAATTTTAGGATTTTTTTTTCTATTTCTGTTAAAATTTCAGTGGAATTTTGATAGGGATTACTTTTAATCTATAGATCACTTTGGGTAGTATTGACATTTTAATAATACTAATTATTCTGATCAATGAACACAGAACATTTTTCTATTTGTTTCTTCTTCAATTTCTCTTACCAATATCTTCTAGTCTTCGGTGTACAGATCTTTCATCTCCTGAAATTTATCCCTGAGTATTTTATTGTTATTGATGCTATTGTAATTTTAGATTGTTTTCTTTCTTTTTCAGATAGTTTGTTGTGGTATATAGAAGCACAACTGATTTTTCAGTGTTGATTGTATATTCTAAAACTACTGAATTTTTCCAACAGCTTTTGGTTGAGTCTTTAGGATATTTTTATTTTTATTTTTATTTTTTCTAAGTAGGCTCCATGCTGGGGCCCAAACTCACAACCCTGAGATCAAGACCTGAGCTGAGATCAAGAGTTGGATGCTTAACCGACAGAGCCACCCAGGCACCCCAGGATTTCTTAAATATAAGGTTATTTTATGTGCAAACACAGATAATTGTACTTATTCCTTTCCAATTTAGGTGCCTTTTCTTTCTTTTTTTTAAATTGACACACACTGTTACTTACATTAGTTTCAGGTGTACAAATAATGATTCAACACCTCTATATGTTATGCTATGCTCACAAGTACAGCTACCATTTGTCACCATACAAAGCTATTACAATACCATTGACCATATTTCCTATCCTGTACATTTTATCCTTGTGACTTATTCAGTCCACAAATGGAAGCCTGTACCTCAAACTCCCCTTTACCCATTTCCCCCCTTCCCCTCTGGCAGCCATCAGTTTGTATTTATGGGTCTGTTTCTGCTTTTTGTTTGTTTATTCATTCACTTTTAGATTCCATATATAAGCAAAGTCTTTGTCTGACTTACTATACTTAGCATAATACCATGTAGGTCCATCCATGTTGTTGCAAATGTCAAGATCTCATTTTTTATGGCTGAGTAGTATTCCATTGTGTGTGTGTGTGTGTGTGTATGTTTATTCATTCATCTACTGATGGATACTTGGGTTGCTTCCATATCTTGGCTATTGTAAATAATGCTGCAATAAACATAGGGGTGCATATATCTTTTTAAGTTAGTGTTTTTGTTTTCTTTTGGGGAAATGCCCAGTAGTGGAATTACTGGATCATATGGTAGTTCTATTTTTAATTTCATGAGGAACCTCCATACTGTTTTCAACAGTGGCTGCACCAATTTACATCCCACCAACAATGAACAAGGGTTCCTTTTTCTCCACATCTTCACCAGCATTTGTTATTTCTTATCTGTTTGATTCTAGTCATTTTGACAGGTGTAAGGTGATATCTCATTGTGGTTTTGATTTGCTTTTCTCTCATGATTAGTGATGGTAAACATCTTTTCATTTGTCTATTTGCCATATGCATGTCTTCTTTGGAAAATGTGTATTCAGGTCTTCTGCTCATTTTTTTAATTGGATTATTTGGTGTTTTGGTGTTGAGTTGTAGAAGTTCTTTATATATTTTGGATATTAACCCCTTATTGGATATAACATTTGTAAATATCTTCTCCCATTCAGTAGGTTGTGTTTTTGTTTTGTTGATGGTTTCCTTCACTGTGCAAAAGCTTTTTATCTTGGTTGTCCCAGTAGTTTATTTTTATTTTTATTTCCCTTGCTTGAGGAGACAGATCTTGAAAAAATGCTGGTAAGGCCAATATCAAAGGAATTACTGCCTATGTTTTCTTTTAGGAGTTTTATGTTTTCAATCTCATATTTAGGTCTTTAATCTATTTTGAGGTTATTTTTGTGAATGGTGTAAGAAAGTGGTCCAGTTTCATTTATTTGCATGTAGCTTCCCAGTTTTTCCAGAACCATTTATTACGGAGACTGTCTTTTCCCCATTGTATATTTTTGCCTTTTTTTGTTATAGATTAATTGACCATATAAGCATGAGTTTATTTCTGGGCTCTCTATTGTGTTCCATTGATTTATGTGTCTGTTTTTGTGCCAGTACCATACTATTTTGATTACTACAACTTTGTAGTATATCTTGAAATCTGTGACTGTGATACCTCCAGTTTCATTCATCTTTCTTAAGATTGCCTTGGGTATTTGGAGTCTTATGTGGTTCCATACAAATTTTAGTATTATTTGTTCTAGTTCTGTGAAAAATGCAGTTGGTATTTTGATAGGGATTGCACTGAATCTGCAGATTGCTTTGGTTAGTATAGACATTTTAACAATATTAATTATTCCAATCCATGAGCATGGAATAATTTTCCATTTGTTTGTGCCATCTTTAATTTCTTTCATCAGTATTTTACTGTTTTCAGAGTACAGGTCTTTCACCTTCCTGGTTAAGTTTATTCCTAAGTATTTTATTTTATTATTTTTTTGGTGCAATTGTAAATGGAATTGTTTTTTTAATTTCTCTTTCTGCTACTTTGTTATTAGTGTATAGAAATGCAGCCATTATGTGTGTATTAATTTTGTAACCTATGACTTTACTGAATTCATTTATTACTTCTAACAGTTTTTTTTTGGTGGAGTCTTTAGAGCTTTCCATGTATAGTATCATGTCATCTGCAAGTAGTGACAGTTTTATTTCCTCTTTACCAATTTAGACACCTTTTATTTCTTTTTCTTTTGTGCTTGCTGTGGCTAGTATTTTCAGTACTATGTTGAATTAAAGTGGTGAAGGTGCACATCCTTGTCTTGTTACCTGGTGTTAGAGGGAAAGCCCTTACTTAGTTTTTCACCATTGAGTATGATGTTAGCTGTGGGTCTGTCATATATGGCCTTTATTATGTTGAGATATGTTCCTTCTAAATCTAGTTTGTTGAGAGTTTTTATCATGAATGGTTGTGGAATTTTGTGAAATGCTTTTTATGCATCTATTGGGATGATCATATGATTTTTATTCTTCTTTTTTAATATGATGTATCACATTGATTTGCAAATATTGATCCAACCTTGCATCCCCAGAATAAATCCCACTTGGTTGTGGTGAGTGATCGATTTATTTATTTATTTATTTATTTATTTATTTATTTATTTATTTATTTATTTTTGAGAGAGAGAGAGCAATAGAGAGAGCATGAATGGGATGGGGGAGTGGCAGAGGGAGAGAGAATCCCAAGCAGGCTCTACACCCAGCATGGAGCCTGATGCGGGACTAAATCTCATGACCCTGAGATCATGACCTGAGCCAAAATCAAGAGTCAGATGCTTAACCGACTGAGCCACCCAGGTGCCCCAGTGGATGTTCCTTTTAATGTAATGGTAAATATGGTTTCCTAATATTTTGTTGAGGATTTTTTATGGATACCTTTCTTGCCTATTTTCTCTGGTTGGGACTTGCAGTGCTTTGTTGAATAGAACTAGTGAAAGTGGGCACCCTTGTCTTATTCCTGATTCTAGAGGAAAAGCTTTCAGTTTTTCACCATTTTGTATAATGTTAGCTATGAGCTACTTATATATGGTCTTTAGTGTACCCAGTTCCTTGATAATTTATCATGAAAAGCTGTTGAATTTTTTCAAATGTTGTTTTCTTCATCTACTGAAATTATATGATTTTTATCCTTCATTCTGTTAAGGTGCTGTATCTCATTGATTTGCATATGGTGAACCATCCTTTCACCTCAGGGTTAAATCCCACTTGATTGTGGTGTATGATTTTTTTAGATGTGCTGTTGAATTCAATTTGCTAATATTTTGTTGAGACTTTGCATGTATATTCATCAGGGATATTGGTCTGTAATTTATTTTTTTGTAGTGTCCTTCTCTGGCTTTGGTATGAAGTTGATGCTAGCCTCATAAAATGAGCTTGGGAGTGTTCCCTTCCCCAAGTTTTTGAGGGGGGCATTAATTCTTCCTTAAACATTTTGTAAATTCACTGGTGAATTCATCTGGTACTGGGATCCCCTTGGTTGAGAGGTGTTTGATTACTGATTCAGTCTCCTTACTCATTATTGATTTGTTCAGATGTTCTATTTCTTCATGATTCAGTCTTGGTAAGTTGTATGTTTGTAGGAATTATGCGTTTCTTCTAAGTCACCCAATTTGTTGGCTTATAATTATTCATAGTGATCTCTTATGGTCTTTTGTATATCTGTGGTATCACTTGTAATGTCTCTTCTTTCACTTATACTTTTATTTATTGAGTCCACTCTCTTTTTTTTCTTGGTTAGTCTAGCCAAAGGTTTGTCAGTTTTGTTCATCCTTCAAAAAAACCCAATTCTTAGTCTTGTTGATATTTTCTATTGTTTTCCTTTTCTTCATTTCATATATTTCTGCTTAATTTTTTAATTATTTACTTCTTTTAGCTAATTTTGGGCTTAGTTTGTTCTTCTTTTCTAGTTCTGTGAGATCTGTTAGGTTATTTGAGATCTTTCTTTTTTCTTAAAATAGGCATTTATAGCTATAAATCCTACTCTTAGAAATACTTTTGTTGCATCCCATAAGTTTTGTTATGTTGTGCTTCTATTTTCATTGATTCACAGTTTTTTAAATTTCTTTTTTGATTTCTTTGATTCATTTGTTATTCAGGAGTGTGTTTAATGTCCACGTGTTTGTGCATTTTCCAGTTATCCTTCTGTTGTTGATTTCTAGTTTCATGCTGTCATTGTAGAAAAAAGAGTATTGGTATAATTTCAATCATTTTGGATTTGTTAAGACTTCTTTTGTAGTCTAATATATGATCTGTTCTGGAGAATGTTCCATGTCCACTTGTAAAGAATGTGTATTTTGCTGCTGTTGAATAGAATGTTCTTGATATGTCTGTTAGGCACATTTTGTCTTATAGTGCTGTCAAATCTGCTTTTTGCTTATTGATTTTCTGTTTAGATGATATATCTATAATTAAGAGTGTGGTATTAATGTCATCTACTATTATTGTATTGCCTCTCCTTTGAGTTCTGTTAGCATTTGCTTTATGTATTTAGGTGCTCCAATGTTAGGTGCATAAATATTTACACCTGTTACATCTTCTCTATTGACCACTTCATATAATGATTATATTCGTCTCTTGTGACTACTTTTAACTTAAAGCTTATTTTGTCTTATACAGGCATCTCCTGCTGTCCAAAAGTTGGTGTTATGCCACTTCACTTATATACAAAAGACCTACATTAGTAAAGTAACAGATTTTTTTCATAAAAGTGAAAATCCCCTTCAGGTTTCTTTCCATTAGTGAAAACAGATACTAATGTAGCTCTTTCATAAAAGCAAAATGGCTAGCACAAAAATAGACACATAGATCAATGGAACAGACTAGAAAACACTGAAATAAACCCACAATTATATACTCAATTAATCTTTGACAAAGGAGGAAAGAATATGCAATGGGAAAAAAAAGTCTCTTTAAACAAATTGTGTTGGGAAGAATGGACAACAACAAAGACAAAAGAATGAAAGTGTACCACTTTCTTACATCATACACAAATATAAACTCAATATAAACTCAAAATGGATAATAGACCTAAATGTGAGACAAGAAACCATTACAGTCCTGGAAGAGAGCTCAGGCATAATTCCTCTGACATTGGCTATAGCAATATTTTTCTAGCTGTCTCCTGAGTCAAGGGAAATAAAAGTAAAAATAAATTATTGGGACTGCATTGAAATAAAAAACTTCTGTACATGAAGGAAACAATCAACAAAACTAAAAGAGCAACCTACTGAATGGGAGAAGATATTGGCAAATAACATATCCAATAAAGGGTTAGTATCCAAAATATATAACTAATTTATACAACTGAACAACCAAAACCCAAATAATCCAATTTAAAAAGGGGCAGAAAACGTGAACAGACATTTCTGCAAAGAAGACATCCAGATGGCCAACAGACACATGAAAAAATGCTCAACATCACTCATCATCAGAGAAATGCAAATCAAAACTACAATGAAATATCACCTCACACCAGTTAGAATGGCCAAAATTAAAAACACAAGAAACAACAGGTATTGGTGATGATGTGGAGAAAAAGGAACCCTCTTGCACTGCTGGTGGGAATGCACACTGTGCAGACACTGTGGAAAACATAAGGAGGTTCTTCAAAAAGTTAAAAATAGAACCTCCCTCTGATCTAGTAATTGTACTATTGGGTAATTACCCCAGAATATACCCCAAAGTGATACATGTGCCCCTATTTTTATTTTATTTAAAGATTTTATTCCAGAGAGAGAGCAGGGGGAGGAGCAGAGGGAGAGGGACAAGCCGACTCCGCACTGAGTGTGGAGCCAGACGTGGGGCTCAGTCCCAGGACCCTGAAATCATGACCTAAGCCGAAACCAAGAGCCAGATGCTTAACCAATTGAGCCACTCATGCACCCCGCACTCCTGTGTTTATACCTGCATTATTTACAATAGCCGAAGTGTGGAAGTATAGACTGTGGCCCCACCTGACTGGGGAGAATACAAAGAAACCTCACCCAACCTCAGACTGAAGGACAGATTTGCTGGGTATTGTATCTTGTTTGAATTTTTTTTCCTCCAGTATTTTGAATATCTCTTTGTATTCTCTCTTGGCCTGCAAGGTTTTTGTGGCAAAATCCAGATAGCTTTATGGTCTAATGTATGTAATGAGCTGTTTTTCTCTTCCTGCTTTCAAATTCTTTGTCTTTAACTTTTGACAATTTAATTATAATGTGTCTTGGTGTGCCCCTTTTCATGTTCATCCTGTGTAATTTGGGGCCTCATGAGTCTGGATGTCCATTTCTCTCCCCAAGTTTGGGAAGTGTTCAGCCATTATTTTTTTACATACACTTTATGTCCCTTTCTCTTCTCCTTCTGGGATTCCCATAACCCCAGGTATATTGTTTCACTTTAAGGTGTTTCTTAAGTCCTATATGCTTTCTTCACTCTTTTTCATTCTTTATTTTTGCTCCTCTGACTGGATAATTTCAAATGACAAGTCTTAGAGTTCATTAATTCTTCTGATCTGTCAAGTCTATTGTTGAAGCTCTGTATCAATTCAGCCATTATGTATTCTTCAGCTATAGGATTTGTTTGATTTTTTTAATGGTTTCTATTTTTCTGAATTTCTTAATTTTTTCGTATATTGTTTTTCCAATTTTGTTTAGTTGTCCATTTGTGTTCTCTTTTAGTTCACTGAACTTCTTTAAGAGAATTATTCTGAATTATTTGTCAGTTTTTAGATCTCCATTTCTTTGGGGTCAGTTATTGGAGGATTTGTTTCCTTCGGTGGTGTCATGTTTACCTCATTCTTCATGATTCTTTTATCTTTATGTTGGTATCTGTGTAATTGAAGAAGTACTCTTCTCTTCTAGCCTTTACAGATTCAATTTAGCCAGGGAAGATGTTTGTCAGTCAGCCTATTTTGGGGTTCTGACTATATCATGTGTAGTTTTCATGAGCAGGCAGGGCTTGCTATCAGGTCCTCTAGTTGGACAGGTTAATTTCCCATGCTCTGAAGTTGGTGGAATGGTGGCCAGTGGCTGTGCTCCATGGTCAGTTGAGCCTGCTCACTGGGCTCCATGTTCACACAGGGATCCTGTCAGGGCTCCCTGGTTTGGCATGCCTGGTAGCTAGGTTCCATGGTCAGGTGGGCCCAGAGCCTGGGCTTTGGCCTTCATGATTAGAGCAGGTTTCAGGTTGTGCTCTACAATCAGGAAGAGCTGCAGGCTTTGCCTTGTAGTTGGCTAGAGCCATTGGGTAGTCTATCCAATTGGGCATGCTACTGGCTATGCTCCGCTGTTGGGTTAGGTAGCTGCCAGGACCCCTAGTCTGGTGTAGTCACCAGCTATACTCTGTAGTTGAATGAGACTGTAGGTTGTGCTCTGAGGCTGGATGAGGTTTCTTTGTATTCTCCCTAGTCAGGTGGGGCCACAATCTATACTTTGTGATTGGGAAGAATTGGTGGTTAGTCTCCTTATCTGGGTGAGGCAGCACTCTGTGTTCACCAACTGGGCAGTACCGTTGGCTGGACATCATGACTGAGCAGGGTTGCTACCCAAGCATCATGGTTGGGTGAAGCTGCAAGCTCTGCTTCACAGTTAGGTGGAGCTGTTAGTTGTACTACCTGCTGAGGTACTGCTATAGGCTGAGCACTGAGGCTGCCCAACGTTGTATTGAGGTTCCCTCATCAGAATGGGGAGGCAGAGGCTATTCTCTGCAGTTGAGCAGAGTTACTTGCTTGGCTTCTTGCCCAAGCAGGGCCAAAGGATGTGGTCCACAGTTGCCCAGGACCTCTGGCCAGACTTCCTGATTGGGCAAAGCTGGAGGCTCCACCTAACAGTTTAGCGGGGAAGTAGCCTTGACTTTTAGCCTGGGTGAGGTCATAAACTATTCCATGGTTGTATGACATCATAGTTTGGGCTCTTTTGTTAAGAGGGGCCATATGCTATGCTATGCTATTTGTTTAATTTGTATGTGTTTTATTTGCAATTAGACAAGGATATTGGCTTGGCTTCCTGCATATTTAGGGTTGTGGATTGTGCTCTGAGGTTGCCTGGAATTGCTGTCCAGGCTCCCAGCTCAGGAGAGGCTGGAGACTATGCTCCACATTTGGGCAGGACTGTGGACTTATTTCCCTGCCTGAGTGTGCCATAGGATGGGCTCCACAGTTGCCTGTGGTCTTTAGCCAGGCTCCCTGGTTAAGCAGGGCTGGAAGATGTGATCAGCAGTTGGACAGGGTTGCTGGCTTGCCACCCTCTTCAGGCAAAGTCATAAGATGGACCCCATGGAAAAGCCTGTTGGCTGAAGACTCAAACCAGGTAGAACTGCCAACTGAGCTCCCTGGCCACTTGGGTCCACTGGCTTGGTTCTGTAGATGGCTGGGCTCTCTGCATGGGAGCCACTGCCAATATGAAAACAGTCTGCTATGATCCACACACTGGTTGCTATGAGCTTCACCCCCTTTTCCTCTCTAGCAGATTCCCTGTGGTCTACCCTCACTGGTTTCCTCAGTGATCCCCATGAAGTAAGACTGAATTGAGACTTGGATGATTCTGGAAATCATCCAAGAATGCTTGGAAGCTGGACGTCCACCTTGAGCCCTCCTTTTCCCACTGGAATAACCATACATCCAGGGGGAACCCTCTCAGGGTACTCTGCTGGCCTGGAGGAGAGGCAATGCAGTGAAAGTGAAACTGCTCCTCTAACCCTTTTAATGTGCTTTTTCCGTTTTTGTAGTCCATGAAAATACCTCAGCCTCACCCCCAAATTCTGGAATATCCAGAAGTGTCTTGTCTCTGGATAGTTGCTAGTTAGTCTTTCTGTGATGGGGGGCACTGAATCTGGGGTCAACCTGTTCCTCCATCTTGCTGTCATTCTTGTATGATCATTCTTGAATGATGCTACCCAAAGTGCCAGTCTGAAATGGAAAAAAAAAAAAAAAGAATTTGTGCCAAAACTTGAATGGACTATATGAAAGCACACATTATTTTTGTAGCAAAAATTTCTTGATGAAAGTAGCTATGAGCACATTTCCATTTTGATTAAAGCTGTCTTTGCAGACTGGTAACATAACTTACCACCTATGGAAAAACAGCCCATATATTTACTGTATTAGGAGCTTTGCAATGGAATATTTCATTATGAGCTATTTGGACAAAAATCTGATTCCTTCAGAAGAAAGCAAGCAAGTAACTCCATTTAGAAGTCCACCGGCTCTGATATTCTTAATTTATCAGTTAGAAAGCTTGTTACCAATATATGGAATAAACTAAAGAATTTAAATATGTAAGTCATGAAAATACATGCTCATTGCAGAAACAGCAAATAAAGGTAACCTTTTCTTTTTAATTTTTATTCAATCTTTTATTTAAATTCCAATTAGTTAACATACAGCATAATATTAGTTTCAGGTATAGAATTTAGTGATTCATCACTTACATACAACACCCAGTGCTCATCACAAATGCCCTCCTTAATACCCATCACATATTTAACCCACCCCACCCACCCACCTCCCCTCCAGTAACCTTGATTTGTTCCCTATAGTTAAGAGTCTATTTCCTGGTTTGCCTCCCCGCCTTTAGTTTTGTTTCTTAAATTCCACATATGAGTGAAATCATATGGTATTTGGCTTTCACTGACTGACTTATTTCACTTAGCCTAAAACTCTCTAATTCCTTCCATGTCATTGTAAATGGCAAGATTTCATTCTTTTTTTTGGCTGAGTAACGTTCCATTGTATATATACACCACATCTTTTTTTATCCATTCATCAGTTGATGGACATGTGGGCTCTTTTCATAGTTTGGCTATTGTTCATAATGCTGCTATAAATGTTGGGGTGCATGTGCCCCTTCAGATCTGTATTTTTTGTATCCTTTAGGTAAATACCTAGTAGTGCAATTGCTGGGTCATAGGGTAGCCCTATTTTTAACTTTCTGAGGAACCTCCATACTGTTTTATAGAGTCACTGCACCAGTTTACATTCCCACCACAGTGTAAGAGCATTCCCCTTTCTCTGCACCCTTGCCAACACCTGTTGTTTCCTGTTAATTTTAGCCATTCTGACTGGTGTGAGGTGATATCTAATTGTAGTTTGGATTTGTATTTCCCTGATGATAAGTGATGTTGAGCATCTTTTCATGTTAATTTTTTAATTCTATTAAATCTTTTTTTAAAGATTTTATTTATTTTTTGACAGAGAGACAGCGAGAGAGGGAACACAAGCAGGGGGAGTGGGAGAGGGAGAAACAGGCTTCCTGCTGAGCAGGGAGCCCAATGCAGGGCTCCATCCCAGGACCCTGGTATCATGACCTGAGCAGAAGGCAGACATTTAATGACTGAGCTACCCAGGCGCCTCTCTTTTCATGTTTCTGTTAGCCATCTGTATGTCTTCTTTGGCAAAATGTCTATTCATGTCTTCTACCCATTTTTTAACTGAATTATTTATTTTTTGAGTGTTGAGATTTATAAATTCTTTATATATTTTGGATACTAACCCTTTATCAGATATGTCATTTGCAAATACCTTTTCCCATTCTGAAGGTTGTCTTTAGTTTTGTTGATTGTTTCCTTCTCTGTGCAGCAGCTTTTTCTCTTGTTGAAGTCCCAATAGTTTATTTTTGCTTTTGTTTCCCTTGCCTTAGGAGACATATCTAGTAAGAATTTGCTATACCTGATGTCAAAGAGGTTGCTGCCTGTGTTTTCCTCTGGAATTTTGATGGTTTCCTGTCTCACATTTAGGTCTGTCATTCATTTTGAATTTATTTTTGTGTATGCTGTAAGAAAGTGGTCCAGTTTCAATTTTTTTGCATGTTGCTGTCCAGTTTTCCCAACACCATTTGTTGAAGAGACTTTTTTCCATTGGCTATTCTTTCCTGCTTTGTTGAAGATTGACCATATATGTAACATTTTGAATGAGAGAATGGAATAAAATATCCTAAACATATTGTGACAATGGATTAACTATTTAAAGGAAATAAACTCAGGTTCCCATCCAAAGCATACACCTAGAAAAATCAGATTAACTTTTTTTTAAAACCCTTTCCCCTTTATTACAAAAGGAAACCATGATCTGTGTACAAAAAATTATATACCATGACCAAATGGGATTTTACTCAGATATGAAGGGCTAGTACAGTATTCAAAAATCAGTTAGTGTAGTCCATCACATCAATAGGCTAAAAAGGAAGCACCACATGATCATACCAATATATAGAGAAAAAGCATTTGGTAAAAAAAAAAAAATACCCATTTTTTATAAAAACTTTCAAACTAAGAAGAGAGGAACTTCTCAGCTTGATAAAGAAAATCTACAAAAAGCCTATAGCTAGCATCATACATAGTGGGGAGAAACCAGAACCTTTCCTACAAAGATCAGGAACAAGGCAAAGATGTCTCCCCTCATTATTACTTTTCAGCATTGTATTGGAAGTCCATGTTAATGCAGTAATACAAGGTAAGGAAATAAATGGGATAAGGATTTAGAACAAAAAGCAATAATAAAACTGTCTTTGTTCATAGGTGACATCATTGCCTGTGTAGAAAATCTGAAAAAGTTGACACACACACACACACACAC
The DNA here is from genome assembly GCF_011800145.1 of Mirounga leonina. Classification (NCBI taxonomy): domain Eukaryota; kingdom Metazoa; phylum Chordata; class Mammalia; order Carnivora; family Phocidae; genus Mirounga; species Mirounga leonina. Next base: position 992,543 of record NW_023270121.1, on the reverse strand, counting down.
ACACACACAAAACCTCTGGAACTAAGTGATGATAGCAAAGTTGCAAAATACAAAGTTAATATAAAAAGCCCATTGCTTTCTTGTATACCAATGATGAACAAGTGGAATTTGAAATTAAAAACACAATACTATTTACACTTGCCCCCCAAAATGAAATACTTGTGTAAAATCTAAGAAAATATGTATAAAGTCCATATGAGGAAAATTATAAAACTCTGATGAAAGAATTCAAAAAAGAACTAAATAAATGGAGAGGTGTTCCATGTTCATGGATAGGAAGACTCAGTATTATCAAAATGTCAGTTCTTCCCAATTTTATCTGTAGATTCAAAGCAATCCCAATCAAAATCCCAACAAAGTAAGTTGTAGATATTGACACACTGATTCTAGAGTTTATATGGAAAGGGAAAAGACACGGAATATCCAACACCATATTGAAAGAGAACAGTATTGGAGGATTTTCACCATTTAGCCTTAAGACTTACTATAAAGCTACAGTAATGCAGACAGTGTGATAGTGGTGAAAGAATGACAAATAGATCAATGGAACAGAATAGAGAGCTTAGAAATAGACCCACATAAAAATAGTGAACTGATCTTTGGGGCACCTGGGTGGCTTAATACATTGGGTATCTGACTCTTGATTTCAAGTCAGGTCATGATCTCAGGGTTGTGAGAGTGAGCCCCACATCAGGCTCCACACTGGGCATGGAGTCTGCTTGGGATTCTCTCTCTGCCCCTCCCCACTCCCTCTCTAAAAAAATAGTGAACTGATCTTTGACAAAGGAGTAAAGGCAATAAAATGGAGACATTAGTCTCCTCAATAAATTGTGCTGGAATAACTGGCATCCATATGCAAAATATACAAATTTGTATATCTTTTAAAAAGGCCATTGGGATTTTCTTAGAGATGGCATTGAATCTGTAGATCAATAGGGGAGTATTGCCATTTTAACATTAGTAAGTCTTCTAATCATAAACATGGGAAGGCTTGCATTTGTTTAGGTCTCCTTTACTTTTTTTCTACAATATTTGTATAGTTTTCAGAATACAAATCTTGCATCTCCTTTCTTAATTTCTAAAGGTTTTATTGTTTTAGTTGCTATAACAACTAAATGAAAATACATTATAAAACAGTATAAATTAAAATACTCTCTTAATTTCTTTTTCAGTTTCTTAATACATCTAATGTAGTATATAAAAGCTCTTGCAAATCAGTAAACGCTACTACCTCCAAAAATTTTATAAGGGATTTTTTTTTTAAGATTTTATTTATTTACCTGAGAGAGGGAGAATGAGAGACAGAGAGCATGAGAGGGAGGAGGGTCAGAGGGAGAAGCAGGCTCCCCGCCGAGCAGGGAGCCCGATGCGGGACTCGATCCCAGGACTCCAGGATCATGACCCGAGCCGAAGGCAGTCGCTTAACCAACTGAGCCACCCAGGTGCCCTATAAGGGATTTTAAAGGCCGTATCACTCATTCAAAAATATAATAATGGCCAGTAAATACATGAAATTGTGAGATATCAATACTCACCATTCACTGGTCCAATTGAAAAGACATTTTGAAATTATAATACCTGGTATTTATCAGCCTTATAAGGAGGCATTTTAGGCAACACCTTTTCCCAATTGCCCACCCCTCCCATCAAATTTTAATACCTCAGATATATTGAGGTCATATGGTAATTCTGTGCTTAACTTACTAAGAAATGGCCAGACTGGTTTCCACAGTTACTGTACCATTTTACATTCACAGCAGCAATGTATAGAAGTTCCAATTTCTCCACAGTCTCATCAATACTCATTAAATTCCATTGTTTTTTTAAATTATTAGTATAGGCATTCTAGTTCGTGTGAAGGGATACCTCACTGCGGTTTTCACTTGCTTTTCCCTAGTGACTACTGATGTTGATCATCTTTTAATATGCTTGTTGGCCATTTTTATATTTATTTGAAAAATCTATAAACATTTTGCCCAATTTTAATTGGGTTAATTGGTTTTTGAGCTTTAGACTTTACTTATTCTGGATACTGGGCCTTTATCAAATACATGACTTACAAATATTTTCTCCCAACTATGAGTTGTCATTTCATTTCATTTTCTTGATAATGTCTTTTGATGCACAGAAGTTTTCAGTTTTGATGAATTCCAATTTATTTGTTTTTCTTTTGAAGCTTGTGCTTTTCATATTATATCTAAGAAACCATTGACAAATCCAAGGTCATGAAAATTTATCCTTATGATTTCTTGCAATAGTTTTATCATTTTACCTCTCATATTTGGGTCACAGATCCATTTTTTTAAGATTTATTTATTTGAGAGAGAAACAAGGCATGAGTGGGAGGGGCAGAGGGAGAGAGACTCTCAAGCAGACTCCATGCTGAGCACAGAGCCCACACGGGGCTTGATCCTACAACCCTGAGATCTCGACCTGAGCTGAAACCAAGAGTCAGATGCTTAACTAACTATGCCAGCCAGGTGCCCCACAGATTCATTTTGAGTTAATTTTTGTGTATCATGTGATATAAGGGTCCAAATTCATCATATGAATATTCAGTTGTTCTACCATCACTTTTTGAATAGAACGTTCTTCCCCCATTGAATGTTCTTGGCACTATTCATAAAAATGAAGTGGCCATAGATCTGTAGGTTTCTTTCTGGATACTCAGTTATATTCCACTGGTCTATATGTCTATTCTTATGCTAGTTCCATACTGTTTTAATTCTGTGGCTTTATTGTAGGTTTTGAAATTGGGAAGTGTAAGGCTTCCAACTTTGTTCTTTTTCAGGATTGTTTTGGCTGTTTGGGGACCCTTGACATTGCATAGGATTTTGAGGCTCAGCTTTTCCATATCTTTTTAAAAAGGCCATTGGGATTTTCTTAGAGATGGCACTGAATCTGTAGATCAATAGGGGAGTATTGCCATTTTAACATTAGTAAGTCTTCTAATCATAAACATGGGAAGGCTTCCATTTGTTTAGGTCTCCTTTACTTTTTTTCTACAATATTTGTATAATTTTCAGAATACAAATCTTGCATCTCCTTTCTTAATTTCTAAAGTTTTATTGTTTTAGTTGCTATAACAACTAAATGAAAATACATTATAAAACAGTATAAACTAAAATACTCAATTTCTTTTTCAGTTTCTTCATTGTAGGTGTGTAGAAACATGACTGTTCTTTTTGTGTTAATCGTATGCCCCCTAACTTGGCTGAACTGGTTTATTGCCTCTAGTAGCTTTCTTGTACGTTCTTTGGACTTTTTTATGTGTAGAATCATTCATCAGCAAATGGAGATATTTTGCTTCTTCCTTTCCAATTTGTATGCCTTTTATTCCTTTTTCTTGCTTAATTGCTCTGGATAGAAGTTCCAATGAAGTGGTGAAAGTGGACATCTTTCTTTTGTTTTTGATCTTAGGGGCAAAGCTCTCATTTTTTTATCCTTAAGTATGATGTTAGCTGTGGGTTGTTCAAAAATGCCCTTATCATGTTGAGGAAGTTCTCTTCAATTCCTAGATGGTTGAATATATTTATCATGGTAGTGTATTGGGGTTTTGTCAAATTATTTTTTTCTATTAATTCATAAGATCATGTGATATTTTTCCTTCATTCTCTTAATGTGATTCATTGCATTGGTTGATTTTATTTTTAAGGAATAATTGACATATAAGAAGTTGTACATGCTGAATAGCCACAACTTGACAAGTTTGGAGATATTTATACAGCTATGAAACCATCACCACTATCTATGCCATAAATATGCCCATCATCTCCAAAAGTTTCTTCCAGTCCTCTTTATTTATTATTATTGTGTGTGATAAGAATACTTAAAGTAAAATCTACCCTCTTAGCAAAATTTAAATATATAATACCGTATTGTTCACTATAGGAACTATGCTGTTCAGTAGATCTCTAGAGTTTATTCATCTTGTATAACTGAAACTTTGTACCCTGTGACTATTACCTCTCCATTTCCTCCTCCCCTTAGCCTCTGGAAGCCACTATTCCACTCACTGCTTCTGTGAGTTTGACTGTTTTAGATTCCTCATATAAATGGCATCATGTAGTATTATCCTTCTGTATCTGGCTAATTTCACTTAGTTCCAGGTTCATCCTGTTGCAAACAGCAGGATTTCTTTTTTTAAGCGCCAAATAATATTCTATTGTATGTATATACGTTTTCTTTGTACATTCATTCACTAGCACATCTAGACTGCTTCCATGACTTGGCTACTATGAATAAAACTGCAGTGATAATGGTAGTGCAGAGATTTCTTTGGGATCCTGATTTCAATTCCTTTGGACATGTACCCAGAAGTGGGATCATGTACCAGATCTATTTTTAATTTTTTGAGAAACCTCCACACTTTCCCCTACTGGCTGCACCAATTTACATTCCCATCAGCAGTATCCAATGGCTCCCTTTTCTCCACATCCTTGCCAACATTTACCTTTTGTTTTGTTTTTAATAATAGCCATCCTAGCAGGTGTGAGGTAATATCTCTTTGCAATTCTGATTTGCACTTCCACTATGATTAGTGATGTAGAGCACCTTTCATGTACCTGTTGGTCATTTCTATGTCTCCTTGGAGAAATGTTTTTTCAAGTCCTTAGCTCAATTTTTAATTGGATTATTTGGGGTTTTTTTTTGTTGTTTTGTTTTGTTTTGTTTTGTTTTGTTTTTACTCTTGTGTTGTATGAGTTCCTTATTTTGGCTATTAACCCAGTATCAGATGTATCATTTATAAATATTTTCTTCCATTCAATAGGTTGCTTTTACATTTTGTTGATTTTCCTTTCTTTGCTGTGCAGTAGCTTTTTGATTTGACGTAATCCCACTTGTTTTTGTTTCCCTCCTGCTTATGTATTTTTGCTTTTGGTGCCTATGCTCTTTGTTTCATTTCCAAGAAATCATTGCCAAGGCCAATGTCAAGAAGATTTCTTCTGTTTTCTTCTAGGGATTTTAATTTTAGGTCTTATGTTTAAGTCTTTAACACATTTTTCGTTGATTTTAATATATGGTGTGAGATAAGTGTCCAATTTTATTTTTTTGCATGTGGATATCCAGCTTTCCCAGAACCACTTATTGAAGAGACTATCCTTTCCCCACTGTGTAAATACAGTGGTACCCATGTGAAGATCAGTTGACCATATATGTTTGTGTTTATTCTGGGCTGTCTTTTCCGTTCCATTGGTCTATAGGTCTGTATTTATGCCAGCATCATTCTGTTTTGATTACTGTTGCTTTGTAATATATTTTGAAGTCAAGAAGAATCATGCCTCTATCTATTTCCTGCTTGTTCAAAATTGCTTTGTTGTGATGATCACTGGGTGTTATATGTAAGTGATGAATCATTAAATTCTACTCCTGAAACTAATATTACACTCTGTGTTAACTAACAAGAATTTAAATAAAAACTTGAAACGAAGAAAAAATAAAGAAAATTGCTTTGGTTGTTTGGAGTCCTTTGTGATTCCATATGAATTTTAAGATTATTCTATTTTTTATAAAATAATGCCATTGTTTTTCTTAATGGAAATTACATTGAATCTGTAGATTCCTTTGTATATTATGGACATTTTAACAATATTAATTCCCCCAGTCCATGAACATGGAATGTCTTTCCACTTACTTGTGTCTGTGTTAAGTATTTTATAGTTTTCCATGTACAAGTATTTCACCTCCTTGGGCAAGTTTATTCCTAAATATTTTATTTTTTGATGCTATTGTAAATGTAATTTCCTTCTCATATAGTTCATTTTTAGTGTAGAGAAATGTAACTGATTTTATGAGAAATGTATATTGATTTTGTATCCTGCAACATTGCTGGATTTGTTTGTTAGTTTTAAAGGGTTTTTATTTTTTGAGGCTATAGGGTTTTCTACATATAAGAGCGTGTTATCTGCAAAGACAATTTTATGTCTTCCTTTCCAAATTGAATAACTTGTTTCTTTTTCTTGCCTAATTGCTCTGGCTAGGACATCCAGTACTATGTTGAATAGGAGTAGTGAGAGTGGACGCTCTTATCTTGTTTCTGATTTTAGAGGAAAAACTTTCAGTGTTTTGCCATTAGGTGTGATATCAGCTGTGGGGTTGTTCTATATGCCCTTTATTGTGATGAAGTAAGCTGCTTCTGCAACTAATTTTTTTCTATCATGAAAAGATGTTGAATTTTATCAAATGCTTTTTCTGCCTCTGTTGCGATGATCATGTGATTTTTTTCCCCTTCATTCTCTTAATTTAGTATATCATGTTAATTAATTTGTGAATATACTAAACATTCTTGCATCTTTGAGATAAATCCCATTTGGTTAAGGTGTCTGATCCATTTAATGTGCTGTTGAATTAAGTTTGCTAATATTTTGTTGAGAATTTTTGCATCTGTTCACCAGGAATACCATCCTGTAGTTTTCATCTCTTATGATATCTTTGTGTGGTTTTGGTATCATGGTGATTCTGGCCTCACAAAATAAGTGGGGAAGTATTCCCTCTTCCTATATTTTGTAAGAATTTATGTTAATTCTTCTTTAAATGTTTGGTAGAATTCACCTCTGAAGCCATCTTATCCTAGGCATTTTTTTAAAATTTTATTTTATTATGTTATGTTAGTCACCATACACAATACATCTAGTTTTTGATGTAGTGATCCATGCTTCATTGTTTTCATATAATGGAAGTTCTTTGATTACTGATTCAGTCTCTTTATTATTGTTCTCTTGATACTTTCTATTTCTTCTTGATTCAGTCTTGGTACTTGTATGTTTCTAGTAATTTATCTGTTTATCCTAGGTTGTCTAATTTGTTGGTATATAATTATTCAAAATAGTCCCTTATGATCTTTTTTATTTCCATGGCATTAGTTTTCATGTCTCCTATTTATTTTTGTACTTGAGTATTATCTTTTTTCTTAGTCTAAGTAAGAGTTTATTGATTTTGTTTGTATTTTCAAAAATCCAACTTTATTTTTGTCAATTTCTCCTAATATCCTATTATTTATATCCTTTTTCTGCTCTAATTTTTTATTTCCTTCCAACTAACTTTGGAATTAATTTGTTCTTTTTCTAGTTTCTTGAAGTGTATTGTTAGTTTATTTGAGAGCCTTCCTTTTATTAGTGTAAACATTTATCACCATAAACTTTCCTCTTTGTATCATATATATTTGTTTCTTTATTGTTGCTGCATCCCATAACTTTTGGTATGTTGTGTTTTAGTTTGCACTTGTCTCAAAATATTTTCTCATTTTTCTTTTGGTTTCTTATTCGACCCAGTGGTTCCAGTGGTTGTTCAACAGTGTGTTGTTTAACTTGCATGTATTTGTAAATTTTTTTTTGTAATTTTCCTTTTGTTATTGATTCCTACTTTCATTCCATTGTAGGTTAGAAAAAAAATCTCAGAATGATTTCATTTTTCTTAAGCTATTTAACACTTTTTCATTGACCTAGTTTGTGATTTTTCCTGGATAACGCTGCATATGTAATTGAGAAGAATATGTATTCTGCTGCTGTTAGGTGGAATGTTCTGTATATGTCTTTTAGGCTCATAGAATCCATAATGTTCTTCACATCATCTGTTTCCTTTCAGACTATCACTCTGGATGATCTAACCATTATGGTAAGTGGGGTGTCAAAGTCTCCTAATATTATATTGCTATTTCTTCCTTCAGATCTGTAAATGATTCCTTTATATATTAATGTGTTCTGATGATGTGTGCATATATATATATATATATATATATATATATATATATATATATATTTATCATTATTTTATTTTTCCCATTGAATTCATCCTTTTATCATTATCTAATGACCTTTGTCTCTTGTGACAGTTTTGACTAAAATCTGTTTTGTCTGATGTAAGTATAGCTACATGTGTCCTCTTTTGGTTGCCATTTGCATATAATATTTATTTAATCCTAAACTTCAATCTATATGTGCTCTTAAACCTAAAGTGTGACCCTTCTAGAAAATATATAGTGTGGTCTTGTTTATGTATTCAGCATCTCTCCACTTTATGATTGGTGAACAAGTTCCATTTATATTTAAAGCAATTATTTTTTATTTTTAATTTTAATTTCAGCATACTTAACATACAATGTTCTATTAGTTTCAAGTGTATAATATAGTGATACAACAATTCTATATAATACTCAGTGCTCATCATGATAAGTATACTCTTTAATCCCCACCACCCCTTTCACCCATCCCCCCAAACACCTACTCTCTGGTAACCATCAGTTTGTTCTCTATAGTTAAGAGTCTCTTTCTTGACAAATACTAGATGATTGGTTTGTCTCTCTATCTCTCTTTTCCTTTCCTCATTTGTTTCTTAAATTCCACGTATGAGTTAAATCATATGGTATTGTCTTTCTCTGACTTATTTTGCTTAGCATTATATTCTCTAGCTCCGTCCATGTTGTTGCAAATGGCAAGATTTCATTCTTTTTATGGCTGAGTAATATTCCATTGTGTGTGTGTGTGTGTGTGTGTATATATATATTTTTTTTCTTCTTTATTCATTCATCTGTTGATGGACACTCAGGCTGCTTCCATAATTTGGTTATTGTAAATAATGAAATAAACATAGGGGTACATATATCACTTTGAATGTTTCTGTATTTTGGGGGTAATTACTTAGTAGTGTGATTAATGGATCATAGGGTAGTTCTATTTTTAACTTTTTGAGGAACCTCCAACTGTTTTTCAGAATGGCTGCACCAGTTTGCATTCCCATGAACAATGCACAGGGGTTCCTTTTTCTCCACATCCTTGTCAAAACTGGCTGTTTCTTTTGTTTTTTATTTTAGCCATTATGAATGGTGTGAGATGATATCTCATTGTAATTTTGATTTGCATCACCCTGATGATCAGTGATGTTGATCATCTTTTCATGTGACTGCTGGCCATCTTAATGTCTTCTTTGGAGAAATGTCTGTTCATGTATTCTGCCCATTTTTAATCAGATTATTTTTGGAGGGGGTGTTCAGTACCATTATCAAATATGTCATTTGCATATATATTCTCCCATTCAGTAGGGCGCCTTTTAGTTTATTGTTTCCTTTGCTATGCAGAAGCTTTTTATTTTGATGTAGTCCTAATAGTTTCTTTTTGCTTCTGTTTCCCTTGCCTCAGGAGACCTATCTAGAAAAAAGTTGTTACAGCCAATGTCAGAGAAGTTACTACCTGGGTTTTCTTCTAGGATTTTTATGTTTTCAGGTCTTACATTTAGGTCTTTAATCAATTTTGAATTTATTTTTATGTATGATGTAAAAAAAAAAGTGGTCTGGGTTTATTCTTTTCATGTAGCTGTCCAGTTTTCCCAACACCATTTGTTGAAGAGACTTTCCCACTGGATATTCTTGCTTCCTTTGTGGAAGATTAACCATATAATTCTGGCTTTATTTCTGAGTTTTCTCTTCTGTTCTGTTGATCTATGTGTCTATTTTTGTGCCACTCCCATACTGTTCTAATTACTACAGCTTTGTAATATAACTTGAAGTCAAGAATTGTGATGCCGCCAGCTTTGCTTTTCCTTTTCCAGGTTGCTTTGGCTATTTGGGGTCTTTTGTGGTTCCATACAATTTTTAGAATTGTTTGTTCTAGCTCTGAGAAAAATGCTGTTGGTATATTGATAGGGATTTCAATAAATGTGTATATTGCTTTGGGTATTATAGACATTATAACAATATTTGTTCTGCCAATCCATGAGCATGGAATGTCTTTCCATTTCTTTTGTGCTATCTTTAATTTCTTTCATTAATGTTTTATAATTTTCAGAGTACAGGTCTTTCACGTCTTTGGTTAAGTTTATTCCTAGGTATCTTATTATTTTTAGGACAATTGTAAATGGAATTGTTTTCTCGATTTCTCTTTCTGCTGCTTCATTATTGGTGTATAGAAATGCTACAGATTTCTGCTACTGATTTTGTATCCTACAACTGTACTGGATTCATTTATCAGTTCCAGTAGTTTTCTGGTGGAATATTTTGGGTATAATATCATGTCATCTGCAAATAGTGAAAATTTTACTTCTTCCATACCAATTTGGATGCATTTTATTTCTTTTTTTTTTTTTTTTTTTTTTTTTGTCTGATTGCTGTGGTTAGGACTTCCAGTATAAAAGTGGCGAGAGTGGACACCCTTGTCTCCTTCCTGTCCATAGGGAAAAAGCTATCAGTTTTTCTCCATTAAGTATGATGTTCACTGTGGGTTTTTCATATATGGTCTATATATGGTTTATATTATGTTGAGGTGTGTTCCCTCTAAACCTACTTTGTTGAGGGCTTTTATCATGAATGGATGTTGTATTTAGTTAAATGCATTTTCTGCATCTATTGAAATGATCATATAGTTTTTATCCTTTTTCTTATTGATGTGATGTATCAGTTGATCAATTTGCAAATATTGAACCAACCTTACATACAGGGAATAAATCCCACTTGATCATTGTGAAAGATTTTTTAATGTATTGTTGGATTTCGTTTGCTGTGTTTTGTTGACAATTTTTGCATCTATGTTCATCAGTGATACTGGCCTATAGTTCTCTTATTTGTGTGTCTTTATCTGGTTTTGGTATCATAATGCTGCCCTCATAGAAGGAATTTGGAAGTTTTCCTTTCTCTTTTATTTTTCGGAATAGTTTGAGAAGAATAGGTATTAACTCTTCTTTAAATGTTTGCTGGAATTCACCCGTGAAGCCATCTGGTCCTTGACTTTTCACTGTTGGCAGTTTTTTGTGTGTGTGTGTGGTTTTTTTTTTTTTTTAATTACTGATTCAATATCCTTGCTAGTATTTAGTCTGTTCAAATTTTCAATTTCTTCCTCCTTCAGGTTTGGTAGGTTATATGTTTCTACGAATTTACCCATTTCTTCTACGTTGCCTAACTTATTGGCTATAGTTTTTTATAACATTCTCTTGTAATTGTTTTTATGTCTGTGGTGTTGGTTGTTATTTCTACTCTTTGTGACTTTTTTTTTAAGATTTTATTTATTTATTTGACAGAGAGAGACACAGCGAGAGAGGGAACACAAGCAGGGGTAGTGGGAGAGGGAGAAGCAGGCTTCCCGTGGAGCAGAGAGCCCGATATGGGGCTCGATCCCAGGACCCTGGGATCATGACCTGAGCCAAAGGCAGACGCTTAATGACTGAGCCACCCAGGCGCCCATCTTTGTGACTTTTTTTTAATTTGAGTGCTTTCTCTTTCTCTGTCTCTCTTTTGATGAGTTTGACTTAGAGGTTTATCAATTTTGTTGATCTTTTTATAGAACCAACTCCTGGTTTAATTGATATTGTCTATTGTTTTTGGTTGTTTGTTTAGTTTCTATATCATTTATTTCTGCTGTGATCTTTATTATTTCCTTCCTTCTGCTGGTTTTGGGTTTTGTTAATGTGTTTTTTTTTTCTACCTCCCTTCTGTGTAAATTTAGGTTGTTCATTTGAGATTTTTCTTGCTTCTTGAGGTAGGTCTATATTGCTATAAACTTTCCTCTTAGATCTACTTCTGCTGCATCCCAAAGATTTTGGATCATTGTGTTTTCATTGTGTCATCATTGTCTCCTTTTTTATTTCTTCTTTGGTTTCTTGGTTGACCGATTCATTGTTTAGTAGCATGTTATTTAACCTCCATGTGTTTGTGTTCTTCCAGATTTTTTATTGTGATTGATTCTAGTTTCATAGCACTGTGGTCAGAAATGATGCCTGGTATGACTTTGATCTTTTTGAATTTCTTGAGACTTGATTTGTGGCCTAATATGTGATCTGTTCTGGAGAATGTTCCATATGCACCTGAAAAGAATTGGTATTCTGCTGTTTTAGGATGGAATGTTCTGAATATATCTGTAAAACCCATCTGGCTCATTGTGTCATGCAAAGCTACTGTTTCCTTGTTGATTTTCTGTTTGCATGATCTTTCCATTGAAGGGCGTGTGGTGTTAAAGTCTTCTATTATTTTTCTTATTCATTAGTTCCTTTATCTTTGTTATTAACTGTTTCATGTATGTGGGTGCTCTTGTGTTGGGTGCATAAATATTTCCAGTTGTTATATCTTCTTTCTGGGTTGTCCCCCTTTATTGTTTTATAGTGTCCTTTTCATCCCTTGTTACAGTCTGTGCCAAAGTCTGTGCTGTCCAATATAAGTATTGCTACCCTGGCTTTACTGGACATCCTTTTGCATGATAAATGTTTTTCCATCCACTCACTTTCAATCTGCAGATGTCCTTAGGTCTGAATTGAGTCTCTTGAAGGCAACATATAAATGCATCTTGGCTTTTGTTTTTGTTTGGTTCTTTTTTTAACTGTTTCTTTAAATTCACTTTTATTAACTTACACTGTATTATTAGTTTCAGAGGTAAAATTTAATAATTCATCAGTTACATACAAAACCCAGTGCCCATTGCTTCAAGTTTCCTCCTTAATGCCCATCACCCAATTGCCCCATCCCTCGTGAACCTGCCCTCCAGCAACCCTCAGTATTTTTCCTGGAGTTAAGTCTCCCTGTGATTTGCCTCCCTGTCTGTTTTCATCTTATTTTCTTTTTCCTTCCCTTCCGCTGTGTTCATCTGTGTTGTTTCTTAAATTCCACGTATGAGTGAAATTATATGGTATTTGTCTTTCTCTGACTGACTTATTTCACTTAGCATAATACCTCTGGTTCCATCCATGTCATTGCAAATGGCAAGATTTCATTCTTTTTGATGGCTGAGTAATATTCAGTTATGTATATATACCACATCTTTATCCGTTCATCTGTCAGTGGCGATCTTTGCTCATTCCATATTTTGGCTATTGTGGACATTGCTGCTATAAACATTGGTATGTGTGTGCCCCTTTGAATCACTGTGTTTATATCTTTTGAATAAATACCTAGTAGTGCAATTGCTGGGTCATAGGGTAGCTCTATTTGTAACTTTCTGAGGATCCTCCATACTCTTTTCCAGAGTGGCTGCACCAGTTTGCATTCCCACCAACAGTGCAAAAGGGTTTCCCTTTCTCCGCATCCTCTCCAACATTTGTTTTTTCCTGACTTGTTAATTTTAGCCATTCTGACTGGTGTGAGGTGGTATCTCACTGTGGTTTTGTTTTGTATTTCTCTTATGCCAAGTGATGTGGAGCATTTTTTCATGTCTTTTGTCCATTTGTATGTCTTCTTTGGAGAAATGTCTGTTCTGTCTTCTTCCCATTTCTTGACTGGATTGTTTGTTTTTTGGGTGTTGAGGTTTATAAGTTCTTTATAGATTTTGGATACTAGCCCTTTATCTGAAAAATATTTGCAAATATCTTCTCCCATTCTGTAGGTTGCCTTTTAGTTTTGTTGACAGTTTCCTTTTTTTAAGATTTTATTTTTATTTATTTGACAGAGAGAGAGAACAAGCACGGGGAGTGGCAGGCAGAGGGAAAGGGAGAAGCCGACTCGATGCTGAGCAGAGAGTCTGATGCGGGGCTCAATCCCAGACCTTGGGATCGTGACCTGAGCTGAAGGCAGATGCTTAACCGACTGAGCCATCTTTTACTTTTGTTTCTCTTGTCTTTGGAGACATGTCTAGCAAGAAGTTGCTGTGGCCAAGGTCAAAGAGGTTGCTGCCTGTGTTCTCCTCTAGGATTTTGATGGATTCCTGTCTCACATTTAGGTCTTTTGTCCATTTTGAATTATTTTTGTGTATGGTGTAAAAAAGTGGTCTGGTTTCATTCTTCTGCATGTGGCTGTTCAGTTTCCCCAAGACCATTTGTTGAAGAGACTGTCTCTTTTCCATGGGTTCTTCTTTACTGCTTTGTCAAACATCAGTTAACTATAGAGTTGAGGGTCCATTTCTGATTTCTCTATTCTGTTCCATTGATCTGTGTGTCTGTTTTTGTGCCAATACCTTGCTGTCTTTATGATCACAGCTTTGTAATATAGCTTGAAGTCAGTCTATTAGTGGTTTTTAATTTGTGGTTACCATTAAGCTTGTATATATAATTTGTTTATAGCAATCTATATTAAGTTGATGGTTGCTTAAAGTTGAACCCATTCTTTATGCCTCTCCACACACAAGTTTTAGATGTGGTGTCATATTTTACATCCTTTTATTGTGAATCCCTGGACTGATTTTTATAGATACACTTATTTTTACTGCTTTTTCATATCCTTAATTATGGTTTGCCCTTTCTACTCAGAGAGTCCCCTTTAAAGTTTCTTGTGGTCATGAACTCCTTTAGTTTTTGTTCATTTGAGAAACACTTTATCTCTCCTTTTCTAAATGATAGCATTACTGAATAGAGTATTTTTGTCTACAGATTTTTTCTCTTTCAGCACTTTGAATATATCATGCCACTGCTTTCTGGCCTGCAATGTTTCTGCTGAAAAATCAGCTGATATACTTATGGGGTTTTCCTTGTATGAATTGTTTTCTTTTCTCTTGCTGCTTTGTAAATTCTCTATTTATCACACTTTTGCCTTTTTAATTACTATGTGTCTTGGTGTGGACTTCTTGGGTTTAATTTATTGGGGCATCCCATGCCTCTTGGATCTGGATATCTGTTTACTTCCCCAGATCAGGGAAGTTTTTAGCTATTATTTCTTCAAATATATTTTCTGTCCCCTTTATCTCTCTTTTTATTCTGGGATCCCTATATAAAAATGTTGTTATCCTTGATGGTGTCACTGAGTTTCCTAAGTCTATTTTCATTTTGCATATTTTTTTTTTTTTCTCACACCAGCTCAGATTGGTTACTTTCCATTATTCTGTCTTCCAGGTTTTAATTCATTCCTCTGCTTCCTCTAGCCTAATATTTATTCCATCTAGTGTAGTTTTAATTTCATTTATTGAGTTCATCTCTCATTGTTTCTTTATCTTTGTTAAGGGTCTTACTCATGTCCTTTACTCTTTTTTCAAGTCCAGTGAGTATCTTAATGATCATTACTTTAAATTATCTTTCAGGCATATTACTTATCTCTGTGGTGCTTAGGTCTCTTGCTATGGTTTGCTCCTGTTCTTTCATTTGGGACATATACCTCTTTCACCTCATTTTTATCTAACTTTCCATGTCTGTTTCTGTTTGTTACAAAAGTCAGCTATGTCTCCTGCTCTGTAGGTAGTGGGCATGGCATGCAGTTTTCACATGGTGTGTTGGTCATCTTCCACAGGGGATGCACATCACTGTAGAAACTGGGGCCATCTGAGACTACTCTGCAAAGCACACGTGGGTGGGGACATGGTGCCTGCAAGCTGTGCATGCCGGTCCTCTTCCACAGGGGATGTACAGCTGTTTCAGAAACTGTGGTGGCTGGGGCTGGTCTGAAATGCACACATGGATAGGGGGTGCAGTTTTTTGTTTTTGTTTTTGTTTTTTTTTAAGATTTTATTTATTTATTTGACAGAGAGAGACACAGCGAGAGAGGAGCACAGGCAGGGGGAGTGGAGGGGGGAGAGGCAGGCCTCCCACCGAGCGGGGAGCCCGATGCGGGGCTTGATCCCAGGACCCTGGGAACATGACCTGAGCTGAAGGCAGACGCTTAATGACTGAGCCACCCAGGTGCCCCAGGGGTGCAGTTTTAATAAGGTGTGTGTGTCCTCTCCAGGAGGTGGCCAACTGCTGCCACTGGGACCAGGGCCCTACAAAACATGCAGTTTGGGAGATGTGGGTTAGGAGACAGTATTATCGAGATTTATGCTGGTCTTCTGTGGAAGGGGACCCACAGTGCCAGGACTGATGCAAGCATGACTGGAAAGGGCAAATTTGTGGAAGGGTCGTGGTTGTGGCCTGGTGTAAACAAATTAGGTATTGTCAGTGTTGTGCTTGTCCCCACATGTGGCTGTGTGTTTATGCTGAAGGGTGGAGGATGTAAATGGTGTCTGCCAGCTGCTTTATACCTGAAGGAATCTCCCTGTGAGTCCTGCTGCTCTAGGACAGGCTCTCAGATGAGTAAATAACATTCCCTCCCATGAGCCCAAGGCATTTTTCAAACTGCTGTTTCAATGCTGAATCTCTGCTGGCTATTTGTAATGCTATCTCTCTTTTTTTTTTTAATTATTTATTTATTTGAGAGAGAGAGAATGAGAGACAGAGAGCATGAGAGGGAGGAGGGTCAGAGGGAGAAGCAGACTCCCTGCCGAGCAGGGAGCCCGATGTGGGACTCGATTCCAGGACTCCAGGATCATGACCTGAGCCGAAGGCAGTCGCTTAACCAACTGAGCCACCCAGGCGCCCTGTAATGCTATCTCTTTAAGGGAGGGGATTCAGATTCCTAACACCCTCCAGGCCCTCCTAGAGGTGAGTATGATGATTTTTAAAATTCCAGGCTTTTAGTCCTGCTGGTTTTAAGAACTCACAAAATTCTGCCCATCTGGTTTTCAAAGCCAAATGTTGTGGGGGATTCATCTTCCCTTTCCAGGCTCCCTGTGTAATAGTCTGTTTCTCATGCTTCTCTGTTTCCCTGGTCTACCTCTCCAGCATAGACAACCAGGGCCCTCTTAGCTCCCTACTAAGTTTCCACCATTCCTACACTCTTCAATATGGCTTCTTCTCTACCTTTAGTTGTAGAGTTTGTTCTGCCAGTCTTTGTGTCATTTTTCTGGGTTATTTAAGCTGATGTGAGTGTTCTCTAGTTGTATTCATGGGACAAGGTGAGTTTATGGTCCTCCTACTCTGCCATCTTCCCAGCCTCCCACCAAAGCAGTTATTGACAGGTAAGTAATTACTATTGTGACTTTATTCATTGTTTTTTTGTCTGTTTCATTGTTCTCTTTTCCTCTTTGTTTCACTTGCTGCATTCCGTTGTGACTTGCTTATTTTTTCAGTAGTGATATAATTTGATATATTTATTTTTATATCTTTGTATCTATAATAGGTTTTTTTCTTTGTGGTTACCATGAAGTTTGCATAAAATTTCTTATAGTTGTAGCAGTCTATTCTTAGCTAAAAACTTAATTTCCATCTCATATAAAAACACTTTTATTTCCCCTCCTTTGTTTTTGATGTCTGAATTTGCTTCTTTTTAAATTTTGTATCCATTAACAAATTGTGTGGTTATATTTACTCTTTGTATTTCATTTATAAACTTTTATACTAGAGTTATAGTGATTTATACATCATCACAGTATTACTTTATTTTGTATTGTTCTACTCATTTACCTTTACCAGTGAGAATTATACTTTCATATGTTTGTGTGTTGCTCTTTAGAATTATTTTGTTTCAACTTGAAGGACTCTCATTATTACTTCTTGTATGGTAGGTTTTGTGTTGGTGACCTTTCTGTTTTGTTTGTCTAGGAAGTTTTTTATCTTTTCATTTTTTTTAAAATTTTATTTTATTATGTTATATGACTTTTGCCAGTATATTATTCTTGTTTTGGTGTATTTTTCTTTCAGCACTTTGACTATATCATCTTACTCTTTCCTGGTCTGCAAGTTTCTGCTGAGAAATCCACTTATAGTCTCAGGGTTTGCTGTGTATGTGATGAGTCACTTTTCTCTTTCTGCTTTCAAAATTACGTATTTATCTTGGACTCTTGATAATTTAAGCATAATTTTTCTCAGTATTGACCTCTTTAGATTTAACTTATTTGGGGTCCTTTATGTTTCATGAATTACGATGTCTATTTCCCTCTCCAGATTTGAGGAATTTGCAGCCTTTATTTCTTAAAATAAGCTTTCTTCCTCTTTTTTCTTTCTCTCCCTCTGGGACTCCCATTATACATATATTGTCCACTATATTTTGTTCTTTAAGCCTTATAGGCTTTCTTCACTGTTTTTCTTTTTCTTTTTTTTTTTTTTTTTTGTGGTTGTTGTTCCTCTGACTGGGTAATTTTAAATGAATAGAGCTACCCTACGACCCAGCAATTGCATTACTAGGTATTTACCCCAAATATACAGATGTAGTGGAAAAAAGGGACACATGCACCCCAATGTTCATAGTAGCAATGTCCATAATAGCCAAACTGAGGAAGGAGCTGAGATGTCCTTCAACAGATGAATCGATAAAGATGTGGTTCATATATACAATGGAATATTATTCAGCCATCAGAAAGGATGAATACCTACCATTTGCATCAATATGGATGGAACTGGAGGGGATTATGCTAAGTGAAATAAGTCAAGCAGAGAAAGACAATTATCATATGGTTTCACTCATATGTGGAATATAAGGAATAGTGCAGAGGACCATAGGGGAAGGGAGCGAAAACTGAATGGGAAGAAATGAGAGAGGGAGACAAACCATGAGAGACTCTGGACTCTGGGAAACAAACTGAAAGTTACAGAAGGGAGGGGGTTGGGGTGATGGGGTAACTGGGTGTTGGGTATTGAGGGCACGTGAGGTGATGAGGACTGGGTATTATAGGCAACTAATGAATTGCTGAACACTACATCAAAAACGAATGTTGTATTATATGTTGGCTAGTTGAACATAATTAAAAATAAAAAATAAAAATAAATGACCAATCCTTAAGCTTGCTGGGGTTTTTATTCTGCTTCATCAGATCTTATGTTGAAGCTCAGTATGGGATTTTTCAGTATGATCCTTTTATTCTTCAGCCCAAAATTTGTTTGGTTCTTTTTTTTTTTTTTTTATGGTTTCTCTTTGTTGAACTTCCCATTTTGTTTATGTATTTTCTTCCTGATTTCTTTTAATTATCTGTGTTCTCTTATAACTTACTAAGCTTTTTTAAGATGATTATTTTGAATTCTTTATCAAGAAATAGTGTATCTCCATTTTTTTAGGGTCACTTACTAGAGATTTATCTTGTTCATTATGTTCCCTGATCCTTCGTGATCCTTGTATTTCTCTTTGCATTTTTAACTAGTCACCTCTTCTAATCTTTACAGACCAGCTTTGGCAGGTAAAGGCCTTAACCAATCTCCCAGACATTCTATGTGATCCAGCTGTTGGGGTGCAAGGGCGGGTGAACTCAGTGCTGGGGCTTCCAGGCGGTGGTCCATTGCTGGGGTGCATGGGCATGCAGAAATTTTGACAGGTGGGCCCACTATCATGGACTACAGGCCAACTATTGAGATCTGCATGCTGATTAAGAGTCCCTACCTCTTTTTTGTTGTTGTTATTGTTCTTAACTATTCTCAGGGGAATCTAGCAATGCTGATTCACTTCATGTTCCAGGTGAAGTGAAAAAAAAAAAAAGTGGGTCTCTTGTGTGTGCACTGAAATTGTAGGAATGTCAGACACTCACTTTGCTCTTTTCCCCATCATGGAAGTTGGGCCAAGAAGTCTCAGCACTGTATTGTGCTATTGGGGAAGGGGCAATGCAGTTAAAGTGAAACTTTCCCTCTTTTTCTTCTTCAGTGTGTCTTTTTTGTTGTTTTTTGGCTCTACCAGAGAATTGTAGCCTCTCACCTGGATTTAGGAGCTCTTATGAAGGTATTTTATTTGATGGATAATTATTAAATTGATGTTTCTTGGCAGGAAAAATGTGGGCTGGGATCTCCAATTCTGCAACCTTCTAGACATCACGCTCCTTGATTTTTATAGATTGAACCAAAGTTGTATTCTTGGCATAAGTCCCATTTCTCATGGTGTGTAACCTTTTAATATGCTGTTGGGTTAATTTCATAGATTTTTTGAGATTTTTTTGCATACATATTCATAAAGAATGTTGATCTGTAGTGTCTTTAGTGGTGTCTTTGCATTTGATATCAGGTTAATTTGCATTCATAGAATGAGTTAGGATTTTTTTTGTATTCTTTCATGATATAATGAGTTAGGTGTGGCACAAGAGGGAACATAAAAGAATCTTAGGATAACAAATTTTATTATAGTCACAGATCCTACAGAGTCACTGCATGTCATGAAGGGCCACATGGAAGGAGCACCAAGGAAGCAGGTTACAATAAGCAGTTGAGGAGCAGAGAGAGCCCAAGTTCCAATGGACAAGTGTTCTTGTTGAGGATCAGGGTGGAGTGCAAATGCAAAAGGCATTAGGGGATTTCACTGGTATGTTTGAATGTCACTAGATCAGTCAAAGGAGAACAAGAAGGGAAATTTGTGGTAGGAGCCAGCTTTTATCACACTGGTGTACTTGGTCACCTGGACAGGGTGCACACAGCCTGTTCATGGGGATGTTTATACAGCAGAGCAATAGAAACTTTACAATTTACAATACATAAGTGTTCCATTCTCTTCTAATTATTGGAATACTTCCAGATATATATGTGTTAATTCTTCTTTAAATATTTGGTATAATTCACCAGTAAAGCCATCTGGTCCTGGACTTTTCTCTTTTAGTAGGTTTTTGATTATTGATTCAGTCTCTTTACCTGTTCTGTCTCATCAGGTTTTGTTTCTTGAGACAGTGTGGGTACTTTGTGTGTTTCTAGGATGTTGTCCATTCCATCTGGGTTATCTAATTTCTTGGTGTACTACTTTTCATATTATTATTTGACAGTCCTTTATATTTCTGTAATGTCACTAGTAATTTCCCACTTTAATTTCTGATTTGAGTATTTGAGTCTCTCTTTTTCTTTCTTGAGAAGTCTAGCTAAAGTTTGTCAATTTTGTTAATCTTTTCCAAAAAATCAGCCTTTTGTTTCATTTGAACTCTCCATTGCTTTTCTATTTTGTTTCTTTTATCTCTTCTCCAATCTTTATTTTAATTTCTTTCCTTCTCTTAGCTTTTGATTTCCTCTTCCTTTTTTTAAGCAACTTTGAGTGTAAAATTAGATTTTTGAGATTTTCTTTCTAAATGTAGGAGTGTACATATATAACTTTCCCTCTCAAAACTATTTTTGCCCTATCCCATAAATGTTGGTATGTTGTGTTTTCATTTTCATTCCTCTCAAAGTATTTTCTAATTTCCCATGTGATTTCATCTTTGTCCCATTTTGTTTTAGAATGTCTTGTGTAATTTCCATATATTTGTGGTATTTCCACTTTAAGTTCTGTTATTACTTTCAAGTTCCATTCCACTGTGTTCAGAGAAGATACATTCTATATCAGTCTTTTAAAACTTATGACTCTTTTTGTGGCCTAACTTGTGTTTATGCTGGAGAATATTCCATGTGTACATGAGAAGAATGTTTGTTCTGCTTTTTTTCAGGGAAGTATTTTATACATATAGTTATTTCTAGCTTGTACTGTTGTTTTACTCCTTTATTTTCTTATTGACTTTCTGTCTAGTTTCTCTGTTATAAAAACTGGGATGTATTAAAGTCTGCAACCATTATTGTAGAACTTTCTATTTCTACATTCCATTTGGTTAGTTTTCACTTCATGTATTCCAGGGTCTGTTGTTAGCTGCAAATGTGTTTATATTTATTACAGTCTTATTGATGGATTGAAACTTTTATCAATATATAATGTCTTCATTATTCTGGTAACAATTTTTGACAAAGCTTTTATTGTCAGATATTAGTATAGTCACCTCATCCTTCATTTGGTAACTATTTTCATGAAGTGTCTTTTTTCCATTCTTTCATTTTCAACCTAATTGTACCTTTGTATCTAAAGTGAGTCTCTTGACAGACTTCCAGAGAAGATTGCAGAGGAGGACTCTAAGCTCACTTTGGATACAACCATTCCTATCAGTGACATTCCTATCAGTGTAAATAACCAGAAAACGACCTGAAGACTGCTAGAACAAACTCTCCACAGCTAAATATAGAGAAAAGGCTGCATCAAAAAGGGTTGGAAGGGCGGAGACACATTTGGTAGCTAAACAGAACCGCCAGACTGTTTGATGGAGGGAGGGACATTGCTGGTGTGTAGAGGGGAGAGATAAAGTCTCTCACACTGGGGAGCCCACAAGGGAAGGATGAATCCCCATAACATTTGACTTTGAAAACCAGAGGGGCTGAATTTCACAAGTTCTTACAACCAGAGAGACAAAAAACATGGAACTTTAAAAATCTGTGCACTCAGCTCTGGCAAAGCCAGGAGGGAGAGAAGAAACTGAGTCACTGCCCTTAAAGAGATAGCACTACAAACAGCCCTGTGGAGATAGAACATACAACCAGCAGTTTGAAAATCATATTGTATATATGAAAGGGAAATTTGTTGACTAATCTAAGAGCATGTGCTGGAGGGGCAGGGATTGTTGGGAAATGTCTCCAGGAACAAAGTAGCTGACCTGGGCCATTTTCCTCCCCTACCCACCAGCCTAAGCACACCTCCTGTTGTCAACACTGGCTGCCTAACTTGCTAACAGTGCACCCTGACCATGTGTTCCTCTGTGGACACATCCCCTCCAGCTAGGCCTCTGCTCCTGGTGCCCTCCTACAGTGGACCTGCCCAAACTTTGGTAACATTGTTGCCGCATCCCTGCATTCCCCTTCTGACACACTTCTAGCCAGAGCTGGACTCCAAGTCTCCTCCCAAAGAAGACTAATACAAACCTTGCTAATGGAGTGTGTTCCATCCTCCCCACCCCTAGGTGCTTTCCCAGATCTGCCCCCTCCAGTCAGGCCTGGGCTTCAGGTCTCCTCTCAAAGCAGATCAGTGCAAACCTTGCTAAAACCATGCATCCTGTGCACTTCTGCAGATCCGCCCCCTCCAATGGCCAGAGCCTATCCAAACCAGTGCCATAAGCCTAACAGTGTGCAAGCAGCCCTGGCAGGGGCCAGCACTACTGCAAAGTGATTTCTGCCCCAGGGGGAGGGCAATGAGAGGGTCTGAACGTAGGCCCCACCCACAACAAAAGCTTCTCAGGGGACAAAACAGGGAAAATACCCTGTAGGCTGATGCTGTTGTATCCCTGGCAAATGTCTGGTGTGACCCAGCTCAAGCCCAAGATGGTCCCAGATTGGCCTTAAGAGCCGAGGGACCAACCACTGCCCACAACAGACAGAGACATTGCAGACAACTGGACTGAAGAAAAAAAGCTAAACCACAAGAGCAGGGTGTATACAAAACACATAGGAGACAACCCTAAAATGCCAGATTCTGGTGAACAGGGGATACTGTACTACAGGGCATTACAAGACATATTCTTCATAAGATCACATCTTTCAAGAACAGGAGACATAGCTGACTTTCATAAAACACAGAAACAGACTCAGAGGGGTAAACAAAATGGGGAGACAGAGGAAATTTTCCCAAATGAAAGGACAAGATCACAGCAAGAGACCTAAGTGAATCAGAGGTAAGTAATGCCTGATATAGAATTTAAAGTACTGACCATAAAGATACTTACTGGACTTGAGAAAACAGTGGAGGGCCTTAGGGAGACCCTTTACAAAGAGAAAACATTTAAAAATCACCAATGAGAGATAAAGAATTAAATAAATGAAATTAAAACCATACTATCTGGAACAAATAGCAGAGTAAAAGAAGCAGAGGAATGGATCAGCAACCTGGAGGACAGAGTAATGGAAAGCAATCAAGCTGAGTGGGTGAGAGAAAAAAATACAAAATGAGAATTGACTTAGGGAACTCAGCGACACCATCAAGCATAACAAAATTTATGTTATAGGGATCCCAGAAGGGAAAAGAGAGAAAATGGGGCAGAAAGTTTATTTGAAGAATTGGTACCTGAAAAATTCTAAAATCTGCAGAAGGAAACAGGCATCCAGAGAGAAAGCACAATGATACCCCAATAAAATCAACCTGAGGATGTCCACACCAAGACACATAATAATTAAAATAGCAAAAAGTAGTGATAAAGAGAGAATTTTAAAAGCAGCAGGTGAAAAGAAAACAGTTACTACAAGGGAAACCCCATAAGGCTTTCAGCTAATTTTTCAGCAGAAAGTTTGCAGGCCAGAAGGGAGCTGCATGATATATTTAAAGTGCTGGAAGGAAAAAAAAGAAAAGCTGAACCAAGAATACTCTATCCAGCAAGGCTATCATTCAGAATCGAAGGAGAAATAAAGAGTTTCTTAGACAAGCAAAAGTTAAAGGAATTCATGACCACTAAACCACCCCTACAAGAAATATTATAGGGGACTCATTGAGTGGAGTGGAAAGACCATAAGTAAGAGTAAGAAAAGTAGGAAGCAAAAAAGCAATAAAAATAAGTATATCTATAAAAATCAGTCAAAGGACTCATAAAATAAAAGGATGTGAACTATGACACCATATAACTAAAATGTATGGGGGGAGAGGAGTAAAGAATGGGTTTAAACTTAAGCAACCATCAACTTAATATAGACTGCCATATGCAGAAGATATTATATATAAACTGAATGGTAACCACAAGTTGAAAACCTGTAATAGATATGCAAAAAATAAAGAGAAAGGAATCCAAATATATCACTAAAGAAAGCTGATAAACCATGAGAGGTCAAGAGAAGAAAGGAACAGAGAAGAACTACTAAAACAACCATAAGACAAGTTACAAAATGGCAATAACTACATACCTATCAATAATTACTTAGAATGTAGATGGAGTAAATGCTTCAATCAAAAGACATATGATGACGGAATGGATGAAACAAACAAACAAAAACAAACAAAACAAGACCCATCTGTATCCTGACTACAAGAGACACATTTCAGACTTAAAGACACATGAAGATTGAAAATGAGGGAATGGGGAAGCATTTATCATGTAAATGGATGTGAAAAGAAATCCAGGGTAGCAATACTTAATATCAGAGAAAATAGAATTTAAAACAAAGCCTGTAAGTGTGGACAAAGAAGGACACTATATAATCTTAAAGGGAATGATCCAAAAGGAATATATAACAATTGCAAATACTTATGCATCCAACATGCGAGCACCCAAATACAGAGAGCACTTAACAACAAACATAAAGTAACTAATGAATAGTAATACAATAATAGTAGGGGACTTTAACATCCCACTTATGTCAATGGACAGATCATCCAAACAAAATCAATAAAGGAACAGTGGCTTTGAATGTCATATTAGACCAGATGGATCTAACAGGTATATTCAGAATATTACTTTCTAAAACAGTAGGATACATATTCTTTTCACTTGAAAAGAAGTGCACATGGAAAATTCTCCAGAATAGATCACATATTAGGCCACAAATCAAGTCTCAACAAATTCAAAAAAATCAAAGTCATACCATGCATCATTTCAGACTACAATGCTACGGAACTAGAAATCAATTACAACAACAAGAAAAAAATCTGGAAAGAGCACAAATACATGGAGGTTAAATAACATGCTACTAACAATGAATGGGTCAACCAGGAAATCAAAGAAGAAATAAAAAATTACATGGAGACAAGTGAAAATGAAAATACAATGGTCCAAAATCTTTGGGATGCAGCAAAAGCAGTTCTAAGTGTGAAGTTTATAGCTATACAGGCCTACCTCAAGAAGCAAGAAAAATCTCAACACCTTACACCTAAAGGAACTAGAAAAAGGATAAACTAAATCCAAAACCAGCAGAAGGAAGAAAATAATAAAGATTAGAGTTAGAAATAAACAAAATGGAAACAAAAAAAAAAATACAACAGATCAGTGGAAGCAGGTTCTTTGCAAAAATCAACAAAATTGATAAACCTCTAGCCAGACTCATCAAAAAAGAAGAGAGGGAGGGAGGGAAGGAAGGAGGGAGGAAGAGAGAGAAGACTCAAAGAAAATCACAAATAAAAGAAGAGAAATAACAACTGACACCAGAGAAATACAAATGATTATAAGAGAATATTATGAAAAATTTTATGCCAACAAATTGGACAACCTAGAAGAAATGGACAAATTCCTAGAAACATATAACCTGCCAAAACTGAAGCAGGAATAGAAAACTTGAACAGATGACCAGCAATGAAATTGAATCAGTAAAAAACAAACAAACCTCCCAATGAACAAAAGTCCAGGACCAGATGGCTTCACAGGTGAATTCTAGCAAACATTTAAAGAAGAGTTAACACCTATTCTTCTCAAACTATTCCAAAAAAAATTAAAAAGAGAAGCTTCTAGAATCATTCCAGGAGTAGGGGACCCTAAATTTGTCTAGTCCCTGAAATACAGCTAGATAGTTATCAAGTCATTCTGAACATCTGCAAAATCAATCGGAGATCTGAGAAAAGAAATGCTGCAATTATACAAGTGGAAAAGGGACCACTTTTTGGAAGGTAGGAGGTGCAGAGACTTGAACTGGGTGATACAGCTGAGGATGTGGCAGAGGGGAGGGAGCCTGCTTAAGGAGGCTCACCACAAAGCATTATAAACAGCCAAGTGCAGAATTGGAATTTTTAGAAGCCTGCTACAGTGGGGGACCTCCCTGGCTTAAAGGTGCTCAGGTGGCAAAGTGCAGAGGAATCCCAGGTGGGACATCATGGTCTTAGGATCCCTGGGGTCACAAGAAGAATGGGGTTGCTTGAGTGCGGTAGTGTTCCCAGACATCACATTGGGATAGCCAGCTGAAAACATCGAGTCTAGGTGCTGGCTTATCTGCTCTGTGTTGCCATAAATTGCAAACTGCTCTCCTAGCAGGGGCCCAGCAAAAGGCAGAAGTGTGGTGAGACCCCCCCAACCCTCCCCCAGGGTGAATAGCACGGGTCTGCACCACAGGAGACCATAAAATTTGGAGTTTTGAAACTCAGTCATCTACCTGAGATAAAAAGCTTGGTCACAGGCTGGGTGAACACAGAGTTTGGATGGAAACCAGGGAGAAAAGAGTGATTGACTACTTTTCTATGAGGGCTCACTGAAGAGTGGGAGGGTGCAGACTTTCAGCTCCAGGGCTAGAGAGCCGGACGCTGCCATATTCATGCTGCACATGGGTACTGAAAGCCTTCAGGGAGCAAAACAGTGCCACATAATGGAATCCAGAGCCACTTACACTGAGCCCAGCCTCCTGGCAAGGGATGCATATTTGCAATAGGGCAAGTGCACCTGAGAATCAATGCAACAGGTCCCTCCCCCTGAAGACCAGCATGAACAACTGCTTGAACCAAGTTTAAAGATCAAAGAGGGCTGCAAAGCTTCAACTCTTGGAGAAAACAGTATATAGCATTGTTGTTCCTTTTTTTTCCTTTGGTCACTCATTTTTCAAGTATTTTTTAATGCTTTTTTTCTTCTTTGATTTTTATTTATATATATATGTCATATTTTTTATTTTTTGTTTCATTGTATTTTATCTTATATATATTATATGTAATATATAACATATATTTTAATAAATTATAATATATAATATATAAATACATTATATATATATACATATATATATACACATACATATATATATACATTTCTCTTTCTTTCTTATTTTGGGATCTAATTTCTTCTAAAAAACAGACCAAAACATCCCCAGGATCTGGTTTTTTTGTGTCTGTGTGTTGTTTCTTGTTTTTCTTACTTTGTTTCATTTCTGTTTTTTTCTGTTGTTGTTATTTTTTCTCTTTCTTTCTTATATTATTTTCTGGACAAAATGATCAGATGGAGAAATTCAGCCCAGAAGAAAGAACAGGAGGTAGTACTCACTGCCAGGGGTTTAATCAATACAGATATAAGTAATATGTCTGAACTAGAATTTAAAACAACAATTATAAAGATACTAGCTTGGCTTGAAAAAAGCATAGACGACACCAGAGAATCCCTTTCTATAGCAATAAAAGAACTAAAATCTAGTCAGGCTGAAATTAAAAATGTACCATCAAGATGCAATCCCAAATGGAGGCTATAAAAATGAGGATGAACTAGGCAAAAGAGCGAGTCAGTGATATATAAGATAAAATGATGGAAAATAAGGAAGCTGAAAAGAAAAGAGACAGAAAACTATTGGATCACAAAGGGAGACTTAGAGAACTCCACAATTCCATAAAGCAAAATTATATCCAGATAATAGGGGTCCCAGAAGATGAGGAGTGGGAGAGAGGGGCAGAAGGTTTAGTTGAATAAGTTATACCTGAGAACTTCCCTAATTTGGGGGAGGAAACAGGCATTCAAGTCTAGGAGGCACAGAGAATCCCCCACAAAATCAATAAAAATAGGTCAATGCCTCAACATATGACACTGAAGCTTGCAAATTTCAAAGATAAAGAGAAAATCCTGAAAGCAGCTTGGGACAAGAAGACTTTAACCTACAAGGGTAGAAACATAAGGCTGGAAGCAGACCTGTGCACAGAGACCTGGCAGGCCAGAAAGGACTAGCATAATATATTCAATGTGCTAAGTGGGAAAAATATGCAACCAAGAATACTTTTATCCAGCAAGGCTGTCATTCAGAATAGGAGAGTTAAAGAGTTTCCAGGACAAACAAAAACTAAAGGAATTCCTGAACACTAAATGAGCTCTGCAAGAAATATTAAAGGGAATCCTTTGAGCACAGAAAGAGCCCAAAATAACAAAGACCAGAAAGGAAAAGGGACAGTCTACAAGAACAACTTTACAGATAATAAATGGCACTAAAT
This sequence comes from Mirounga leonina, assembly GCF_011800145.1. Lineage (NCBI taxonomy): Eukaryota > Metazoa > Chordata > Mammalia > Carnivora > Phocidae > Mirounga > Mirounga leonina. Next base: position 964,285 of record NW_023270121.1, on the reverse strand, counting down.
TAATATCTTTAAATAATTATTCTGAATGGAAATGGACTAAATGATCCAATCAAAAGACAGGTATCAGAATGGATACAAAAAACAATACCCATTTATATACTGCTTATGAGAGACTCATTATAGACACAAAGACACCTGCAGATGGAAAGTGAGGGGGTGAAGAACTATTTATCATGCTAAGGACATCAAAAGAAAGCTGGAGTAGCCATCCTTGTACCAGACAAACTAGATTTTAAACCAAAGACTACAATAAGAGAGGAAGAAGGGCACTATATCATAATAAAAGGGTCTATTTAACAAGAAGATCTAACAAATGTAATATTTATGCCCCTAACTTGGGAGCAGCCAAATATATGAACCAATTAATAACAAAGTTAAAGAAACTTTGTCAAAAAAACTCAATGATAATATTACAATATTAGTAGGGGACCTTAACACCCCACTCACAGCAATGGACAGATCATCTAAGCAGAAGATCAACAAGGAAACAATCCCCTTGAATGACACACTGGACTGGATGGGCTTCACAGATATATTCAGAGTATTTAATCCTAAAGTAGCAGAATACACCTTCTTCTCAAGTGCACATGGAACATTCTCCAGAACAGATCACATACTGGGTCACAAATCAGGTCTCACCCTGTACAAAAAGATTGAAATTATACCATAGGAATTTTCAGACCACAGTGCATTAAAACTTGAAGTCAACCACAAGAAAAAATGTGAACGGACCCCTAAACGTGGTGATTAAAGAGCATCCTACTAAAGAATGAATGGTTCAACCAGGAAATTAAAGATGATTTTAAAAAATTCATGGAAGCAAATGAAAATGAAAACATGACAGTTCAGAACCTCTGGGATGCAGCAAAAGTGGTCCTAAGAGGGGAACATACAGCAATACAGGCCTTCCTCAAGAAACAAGAAGTCTCAAAGACACAAACTAACCTTACACCTAAAGGAGCTTGAAAAAGAATAAAGCCTAAATCCAGCAGAAGCGGAATAATAAGGATTAGAGCAGAAATCAATGATAAACAAATAAATAAAAACAGTAGAACAGATAAATGAAACTACGAGCTGGTTCTTTGAAAGAATAAGATTGATAAACCCAACTATAAGAGAATATTATGAGCAATTATATGCCAACCAATTAGGCAATCTGGAAGAAATGGATGCATTACGAGAAATATATGAACTACCAAAACTGAGACAGGAAGAAATAGAAAACCTGAACAGATCCATACCCACTGAAGAAATTGAATCAGTAATCAAAAATCTCCCAAAAACAAGAGTCCATGGCCAGATGGCCACCCAGCAGAATTCTACCAAACATTTATTTATTTTTTTTAAAGATTTTATTTTTATTTATTTGAGAGAGAGAGAATGAGAGACAGAGAGCATGAGAGGGAGGAGGGTCAGAGGGAGAAGCAGACTCCCTGCCGAGCAGGGAGCCCGATGCGGGACTCGATCCCGGGACTCCAGGATCATGACCTGAGCCGAAGGCAGTCGCTTAACCAACTGAGCCACCCAGGCGCCCTCTACCAAACATTTAAATAAAAACAAATACCTCTTCTTCTGAAACTGTTCCAAAAAATAGAAATGGAAGTAAAATTTCCAAACTTGTTCTATGAGGCCAGCATTACCTTGATCCCAAAACCAGACCAACACCCCCCTAAAAAGGAGAATTACAGACCAATATCCCTGATGAACATGGATGCGAAAATTCTCACCAAGATACTAGCTAATGGGATCCAACAGTACATTAAAATGATTATTCACTACAACAAAGAGGGATTTATCCCTGGGCTGCAAGGGTGGTTTAACATCCACAAATCAATGTGATACACCACATAAATAAAAAGAAAGGTCAAGAGCCACATGATCTCAATAGATGCAGAAAAAGCATTTGACAAAATACAGCATCCTTTCTTGATAAAAACTCTCCACCATATAGGGATAGAGGGAATATACCTCAATATCATAAAAGCCATATGTGAAAAACCCACAGTGAATATCATCCTTAATGGGAGAAAACTGAGAGCTTTTCCCCTAAGGTCAGGAACACGACAGGGATGTCCACTCTCACCACTGTTGTTCAACATAGTACTGGAAGTCCTAGCCTCAGCAATCAGAAAACAGAAAGAAATAAAAGGCATCCAAATTGGCAAAGAAGTCACACTTTCACTCTTCAGAGATGACATGATACTCTATGTAGAAAAAAAAAAAAAAAAGGGACGCCACCAAAAAATTGCTAGAGCTGATACAGGAATTCAACAAAGTCCCAGGATCTAAAATCAATGCACAGAAGTCAGTTGCATTTCTATACACTAACAATAAGGCAGAAGAAGGAGAAATCCAGGAATCCATCCCATTTACAATTGAACCAAAAACAATAAAATACCTAAGAATAAACCTAACCAAAGAGGTAAATGATCTGTACTCTGGAAACTATAGAACACTCATGAAAGAAATTGAGGAATACACAAAGAAATGGAAAAATGTTCCATGCTCATAAATTGGAAGAACAAATATTATTAAAATATGTATGCTACCCAAAGCAATCTACACATTCAATGCAATCCCCATCAAAATACCATCAGTGTTTTTCACAGAGCTGGAACAAACAATTCTAAAATTGTATGGAACCATAAAAGATCCCGAATACCCAAAGGAATGTTGAAAAAGAAAATGCTGGAAGCATCACAGTTCTGACTTCAAGCTGTATTACAAAGCTGTGATCATCAAGACAGTATGGTATTGGCACAAAAACAGACATAGATCAGTGGAACAGAAGAGAGAACCAGAAATGGACCCTCAACTCTTTGGTCAACTAATCTTGGAGAAAGCATGAAAGAAGATGCAATGGAAAAGAGACAGTCTCTTCAACAAATGCTCTTGGGAAAATTGGACAGTCAGGTGCAGAAAACTAAAACTGGACTACTTTCTTACACCATACATAAACTCCAAATGGATGAAAGATCTAAAGGTTAGACAGGAATCCATCAAAATCCTAGAGGAGAACACAGGCAGTAACCTCTTTGACCTTGGCTGCAGCAGCAACTTCTTGCTAGACACGTCTCCAAAGGCAAGAGAGACAAAAGCAAAAATGAACTATTGAGACTTAATCAAGATAAAAAGCTTTTGCACAGCAAAGGAAACAACCAACAAAACTAAAAGGCAACCTACTGCATGGAGCACTGGGTGTTATACAAAAACAATGGATCGTGAATCACCACATCAAAAACTAATGATGTATTGTATGGTGGCTAACATAACATAATAAAATTTTTAAAATTTTTTTTAAAAAGGCAACCTACAGAATGGGAGAAGATATTTACAAATGTCTTATCAGATAAAGGGCTAGTATCCAAAATCTATAAAGAACTTATCAACTTCAACACCCAAAAAACAAGCAATCCAGTCAAGAAATGGGCAGAAGACAGAACAGACATTTCTCCAAAGAAGACATAAAAATGGCCAACAGACACATGAAAAAATGCTCTACATCACTTGGCATCAGGGAAATACAAATCAAAACCACAGTGAGATACTACCTCACGCCAGTCAGAATGGCTCAATTAATAATTCAAGAAACAAAAATGTTGGCGAGGATGTGGAGAAAGGGAAACCCTTTTGCACTGTTGGTGGGAATGCAAACTAGTGCAGCCACTCTGGAAATCAGTATGGAGGTTCCTCAGAAAGTTAAAAATTGAGCTACCCTATGACCCAGCAATTGTACTACTAGGTATTTATCCAAAGGATACAAGCATAGTGATTCAAAGGGGCACATGCATCCCAATGTTTGTAGTAGCAATGTTCACATAGCCAAAATATGGAAAGAGCCAAGATGTCCATCCACAGATGAATGGATAAATGAGATATGGTATACACATATACAATGGGATATTACTCAGCCTTTAAAAAGATTAAAATCTTGCCGTTTGCAATGAGATGGATGGATCTAGAGGGTATTATGCTAAGTGAAATAAGTCAGAAAAAGACAAATACCATATGATTTCCCTCATATGTGGAATTTAAGAAACAACACAGATGAACACAGGGGAAGGGAAGGGAAAATAAAAGAAGATGAAAACAGAGAGGAACACAAATCATAAGAGACACTTAACTCTAGGAAACAAACTGGGTTGCTGGAGCAGAGGTGGGTAGGTGGATGGGGCAATTGAGTGATGGGCATTAAGAAGAGCACTTGAAGTAATGAGCATTGGGTGTTGTATGCAACTGATGAATCACTAAATTCTACCCCTGAAACTAATAATATACTATATGTTAACTAAATTGAATGTAAATAAAGAATTTTTTAAGAAGTGGAGGTGTCAGAATTCCAGATTTCGTATTATACCACAAGCCTGTAGTAATCAAAGCAGGATGGTACTGCAGTAAAAATAGGCACATAGATTAATGGAACAGAATAGAGAGCCCATAAAATAAACATACATTTTTGTTTTCAATTAATCTTTGTCAAATGAGACAAGAATATGCAATCAGAAAAAGATAGTCTCTTCAACAAATGGTGTTGGGAAGACTGGACAGCTATATGCAAAAGAATGAACTGGAGCACTTTCTTACAGCATATGCAAAAATAAACTCAAAATGGATTAAGGGCCTAAATGTGAGATTTGAAGCCATAAAAATTCTAGAGGAGAGCACAGACAGTAATTTCTCTGACGTTGGCCATCACAACATTTTTCCACATATGTCTCCTGTGGCCAGAAAACAAAAGCAAAAATTTTCTCTTGGGACTACATCAAAATTAAAAGGTTCTGCACAGCAAAGGAACAGTCAACAAAACTAGACAACCTACTGAATGGGAGAAGATACTTGCAAATGACATATCCAATAAATGCTTTGTATCCAAAATATATAAAGAACTTACACAATTCAAAACCAAATAAAAACAAATAATCCAATTAAAACTGGGCAGAAGACATGAATAGACATTTCTCCAAAGAAGACATACAGATAGCTAACTGTCACATGAAAAGATCATCATCGGGGAAATGCAAATCAAACCACAGTGAGACAGTTCAATGAGACCTGTCAGAATGGCTAAAATAAAAATCATAAGAAATGACCAGTGTTTGCAAGGCTGTGGATACAAAGGCCCCCTCATACAGGGTTTGTGGGAATGCAAACTGGTGTACCCATTGTGGAAAACAGCATGGAGTTTCCTCAAAAAGTTAGAAACAAAATTACCTTATGATCCAGTAATTCCACTCTTGAGTATTTACCCAAAGAATACAAAAACACTAATTTGAAAGGATATGAACACCACTGTTTATTGCAGCATTATTTACAATAACCAAGTATGGAAGCAACCTAAGTGTTCATTCAGAGATAAATGGATAAAGAAGAAACGGCACACATATACAATGGATTATTACTCAGCCATAAAAAGAATGAAATCTTGACATTTGCAACAACATGGATGGACCTTGAGAGTATAATGCTAAGCAAAATAAGTCAGAGAAAGGCAAATACCATATGATTTCACTCATATATGGAATGTAAGACATAAAATAAATATCCTAAGAGAGAGACATTCCAAAAAACAGACTTTTTTTTTAAATTTTTTATTCTTATGTTAATCCCCATACATTACATCATTAGTTTTAGATGTAGTGTTCCATGATTCATTGTGCATAACACCCAGTGCTCCATGCAGAATGTGCCCTCCTCAATATCCATCACCAGGCTAACCCATCCTCCCACCCCCCCTCCCCTCTAGAACCCTCAGTTTGTTTTTCAGAGTCCATCGTCTCTCATGGTTCGTCTACCCCTCTGATTTCCCCCCCTTCATTCTTCCCCTCCTGCTACCTTCTTCTTCTTCTTCTTTTTTTTCTTAACATATATTGCATTATTTGTTTCAGAGGTACAGATCTGAGATTCAACAGTCTTGCACAATTCACAGCGCTTACCAGAGCACATACCCTCCCCAGTGTCTATTACCCAGTCACCCCCTCCCTCCCACCCCACCCCCCACTCCAGCAACCCTCAGTTTGTTTCCTGCAATTAAGAATTCCTCATATCAGTGAGGTCATATGATACATGTCTTTCTCTGTTTGACTTATTTCGCTCAACATAATACCCTCCAGTTCCATCCACGTCGTTGCAAATGGCAAGATCTCATTCCTTTTGATGGCTGCATAATATTCCATTGTATATATATACCACATCTTCTTTATCCATTCATCTGTCGATGGACATCTTGGCTCTTTCCACAGTTTGGCTATTGTGGACATTGCTGCTATAAACATCGGGGTGCACGTACCCTTTCGGATCCCTACTTTTGTATCTTTGGGGTAAATACCCAGTAGTGCAATTGCTGGATCATATGGTAGCTCTATTTTCAACTTTTTGAGGAACCTCCATACTGCCAAAAAACAGACTTTTAACAATAGAGAGCAAACTCATACTTACAGGATATTAGGTGGGGGGGCGGTATGGATGAAATAGGTGAATGGGATTAAGAGTATGCTTATCTTGGGGTGCCTGGGTGGCTCAGTCATTAAGCGTCTGCCTTCGGCTCAGGTCATGATCCCAGGGTCCTGGGATCGAGCCCCACATCAGGCTCCCTGCTCTGCCGGAAGCCTGCTTCTCCCTCTCCCACCCCCCCTGCTTGTGTTCCCTCTCTCTCTGTGTCTCTCTCTGTCAAATAAATAAATAAAATCTTTTTTTAAAAAAAAGAGTTTGCTTATCTTGATAAGCACTAACATAAAATTTTTGAATCACTATATTATACACCTGAAACTAATATAACAGTGTACATTACCTATAATGAAATTAAAATTAAAGTGAATCTTTTGTAGGCAGCATGTAGTTGGATCATGACTTCATTTTTAAATCCATTTTTCCATTCTCTGCCTTTTGATTGAAGTTTAATCCATTTATAGTGAAAGTAATTATTAATGATGAATGATTTCTGCTTCTACTTTGCTATTCTTACTTCTACTTCTTTGCTATTTGTTTTCTATATGTCATATCTTTTTTGCTCTTCACTTCCTCCATTACTGTTTTCTTTTGCACTTGATTTTTTTCCTAGTGAAGCATTTTGATTCAACTCTCATTTTCTTTTCTATATATTTTTTAGTTATCTTCTTATTTGTTAACTTGGGGATTACAATTAATATCCTAAATTTATAAAAACCTAGTTTGAATTAGTACCAATTTACTTTCAATAATATACAAAGTTTCTATTCCTATGACTTCATTCCCCCCATCTTGTTACTGTTACAGATTATTTGTATACATGTGTGCCCTGCCCATTAACAGTTTTATAATTATTGTTTTATGTATCTGTATTTTAAATTAAAACAAGAATTATAAACCAATAGTATGGTAATACTGGCTTTTTCATGTTTACCTATGTACTTACCTTTACCCATATTCCTTATTTCTTCAGAAGACATCATGTTACTGTCTAGTGTTCTTTCATTTCAGCTTGAAGTACTCCCTTTAGCAGTTCTTGTAGGGCAAATCTACTAACAACAGAAGCTTTTTGTTTGTATTTATCTGGGAATATCTTAATGCCTTTTTTTATCTTTGAGATATATTTTTGCTACATACATAATTCTTATTTGACAGTTTTTTCTTTCAGCAATTTAAATATGCCATCCAAATGCCTTCTGGCTTTCCTATTTCTCATGATAAATTGACTTTTTCCCACTGAGAATCCCTTATTTGTCATAGGTTGTTACTCTCCTGATACTTTCAAGATCCTCCTTGCCTTTAGTTTTTGACAGTTTGATTATAGTATGGCTCGTGTGGCTATCTTTGGTTTTTCATACTTGAAATTCATTGAGCTACTTAAAATGTAGATTTATGTCACATTTCAAAATATGGGAATTTTAAACAATTATTTCTTTAAATACTATTTCTGCTTCTTTTTCTCTTTCCCCCCTGTGACTCCCATTATTTGTATGCTGGTGTGCTTGATGTTTCTCCAGAGGTATCTTAGACTGTGTTCATTTTTCTCCATTCTTTTTACTTTCTGTTCCTGAAACTGAATAATCTCAATTGAACTATTTTTTAGTTTGCTGATTTTTTTCTTCTAACTGCTCAAATCTGCTCTTGAACTCTTCTAATGAATTTTTCATTTCAAGTATTGTTTTTTTATCTATAGAAACTTTGTTTCTTGTTTTTATGGTTTCTATCTCTTTATTGATATTCTCTATTTCTTGAGACATTGTTCTCCAGCTTTTGATTGCCTTTTTTTCATGCCTTCCTTTAACTTTTTCCACATGCTTAGGATACTTGCTTTAAAGTCTTTAAGTCCAATGTTTGGGCTTACTCAGGGACAGTTTCTACTTTGTTTTCTTTTCTTTTCTTTTCTTTTTTTTTCTTGTAAAAGGGGTAGACTTGTTTCTTTACATGCTTCATTTTCTGTTGAAAACTAGACATATGGAATATTGTAATGTGGTTACTCTATAAATCAGGTTTTCTTTCCATGGTTTTTTGTTGCACCTTGTTGTGTGTTGTAATTTTTTGTTTGTTTAATGACTTTTCTAAATTGTTTTTTAAAGACTGTATTCTTTGTCATTTTTGGTCTCCAAAGTCTCTCTTCTGTTATCTTAGCAGTCAGCTAGGAATTTGACAGATATTTCCTTAAATATCTGTAGCCAAAAAAATTTAAAAGACACTTTCCCAGTTTTTGCTGTGTTGGGGCATTCCTTCAATGCTTAGATCTGCAATTTACATTTTTCCTTCTTCCTTCACTTCCTACCCACACAGCAGGAGATAAAGTCTTAGGATCTTTTCAGTATTTTCTCAGCATGTATCTCTACCTGGACATATGTGTGGCTTTCTAGACTTTTTTGTTATCTCTGGGTGCTTTTAAAAGCCCTAATTCTCCCATGTATCTCTTTCCCTAGCCTTTTCCTTTCCTTTCCAAGCTTTTTGGTCTGTTTATTGCTTATCCCATGTGGTTGGAGCAGTGTGTTTATCTATAAATGATTTCAACAAGTGCTGCCTGATAATCCACTTCTTTAAGAAAATTCCATGGCAGAGCACTGGGTGTTATATGAAAACAATGGATCATGGATCACCACATCAAAAACTAATGATGTATTGTATGGTGACTAACATAACATATTAAAATTTAAAAAATTTAAAAAAAAAGAAAATTCCATGATAGATAAAAAAAAAGAAAGTCAAGTCTTCAGACAATGCCTTGGGGAACCTTCAGAGAGATGAGGTAACAAACACACATTTCTTTGAGAATAAGATCTGTGTTGCCCTCTGGATCAAGCAAGGTAAACCAAGAACACAGGCAGCCATCCCCATGGCTGCCTATGAGCTAGGTAGTGTAGGATGGTATGTGGTAAGTTAAAAGGCTACAACACTGTTACTGAAAATTAGCAGTTTTTTTCCTCATTAAACGTTCCCTTGGTTATTGTAAGTATTTTTTTATTAGATTACAGTTTTATAAAACATTTGCTTTTGACAGTTTTTGCCACTTTAATTTCTTCTTTTAGTAAAGAACAGTGTTTTGGAGTTTCTTACTCCACCATTTTCAATGACATCACAACCATGAAAATTTTCAATCAAGCCAACTCACACACATATTAGAAGTTTCATGTCACTCTGTTTAGGTGGTCTAATAAATATGTAGACAATTTTGAGGTTCCAAAAAGTTATGAACCTAGGTACATTGCTCAAACAAGCAAATCCCTGGAGGAGATCTACCTTTACCTTAGGCCTTAAAGAATTACAATAGATTTATTTCCAAGGAAAATATGTACTTCACAGTCAAAAATCACAAAAGACACATGAGGAAATTAGATTCAAGACCTAGTCCTCTAAGAATCAAAACTCTCAGGAACTTCGGAGTTTGGAATTTTCAATCATGGAGTATTAAATATATTTAATAGGTTTCTAGAAAAAAGAAATGAAATTATCAATTAAGTGCCAACAAAAATCCTAAATATATTAGAAAAAATACAAACTGAAGTTCTGCAAATGACAGTGTATACTAATTGAAATTGATATTTTATAACATTAAATTCACATGAAGAGAAAATTCATTAAGTGGAATTTAGGTTTGATTATTTTTTTCTGCAGTTAGCAATAAGAGAATATTTCATATAGAAGGAAAAGAAGGAATAAGAGGCAACATTTGAAGAGACAATGATTGAGAATATTTCAGAATTAATGAAAAACATAGAAGCCACATCTTCAGAAACCCCAGTGAATTTAAAGCAACTTAAGAAAAACTTGAGAATCTTAAGCAACTATACATATCATAGTAAAATTGTAGACATCAAACTCATATATACGAAATTAAGAGGAGCTTAATATGAGCTAGAGAAAATAAATTGCCTTCAAAGGAATACCATTTATACATGCAGCTGATTCTCAGCAGTATCAATGGAAGCCAGAACACAATGGAATTAAACCCTCAATGTAAAAGAGACAAACCTATCAATGTAGAATGCTACCCCCAGAGAATGAGAGAGAAAAAATAGTTACATGATTCTAGCTTTTGGATCTAATTTTTAGGGTATAGGAAACATACGACACAAGACAAGTGAAACAATATCATGAATATTCAGTCAAATTAAGAATGTAGGACATTGTTCAAAATAATCATCACAATTTCTTCAAAAAGTCAGTGTCATGGGAAAAAAGTCGAGAGGAGAAACTATGGTAGATTAAATGAGATTCAAGAAATATGACAACTAATGCATGTGTGATTCTTGATTGGAACCTGGTTTGTAAAACTGCTATAAACCACATTTTGGAACAACTGGGAAAATTTTAATTTGGAATGGATCAGATATAGAGAATTATAGTTAATCTTACTGCTAGTGATAACGGTAGTTTGGTTATGTAGGAGAATGTTCTTATAGTTTGAAGATGTATGTTAAATTATTTAGGCTTACATGTTTTGGTGTAACTTATTTTTAAAGGCTTAGGCCAAAAAAATGTAAAAAAGATAAATATGTATTTATTTATTCTTTTATTTTATTTTATTTTTATTTAAATTCAATTAGCCAACATATAGTAAATCATTAGTTTCAGATGTAGTGTTCAATGATTCATCAGTTGCATATAACACCCAGTGGTCATCACATCACGTGCCCTCCTTTATTGAATCCAGGTAGGTATAAAGGTGTTTTCTATTCTGGATTTTAATGTATATTCTAAATGTTCATTAAAAATTAATGCAAGAATGATGTTGAAATACAGACATTTCAGATAAATAGTAATAGATTTTCCAAAAGCAAATTCAGTAAAAGAAATTTTAAAATTATAAATCAGGCAGAAGAGGATGACTTGAGATGTAAAAAGGAATGAAAAGCAATAAAAGCAAAAATATGTGTAAATCTAAAGAAATATTGGCATAAAAAATAATGATATCTTGCGAGACGAAAACATAGCAAAGAAATACATGACAAGAATGTGATTTGGGAGGTGATTAGAGTTTAAAGTGTTTTGAGTTTGGAAGGTTTTTATTCTTTTCAATAAGAATGTATAAGGTAACCACTAAAATAATAGAAATAGAACATACAGCTTTTGAATTAGCAGATTTTTAAAACAGAATAAGAAAAAATATTCAAGTCAATTCAGAAGCAGCAAAGGAGAGAAAAGCAGATGAGTTTAGAAAGGTAGAAAGCACAAAACAAAATGGAAAATAAATGTAAATATATTATTCATTACAAAAATGTAACAAGATTAACATTCAAAGGACAAAGATTTTCAAACTGGTTGCAGAAAGAATCCAAGTGTATCTTGTTTGCAAAAAATGTATCTAAAAGAAGGATACAAAATTATCAAAATTAAGAGAATAAAAAATTATGTATCATACTAGCTAATAAAAAATTCTGATGTAACTTTATTAAACTGTGAAAAATAGAATTTGATCAAGATGGTAACTTTATGATAAAATGTCTAATTTATCAGGAATACATAACAGTTACATTTTGTATTTACCTAATAAAATAACTTCAAGATGTATAAACAAATATTCAAGGAATTATATGAAGAAATAGTTATGCCCATAATCACAGTGGGAGATTTAAAGACTAATTGTTACATCAAGGAACAATAAGAAACAAGTGATAGAATGTTTCAGCAACAAAATAAGATTGATTTAAAGAAAGCATGTAAGACACTGCACCTAACAATTTGAGTATATACATTCTTTAAAACAAAACTGGAGCATTTACTGAAAGAGTTATAAAACAAATCTCAACAAATCTCAAAGAATGGTTATATAGATTATGTTATTTGACCACTATACAAGTAAGTTAGAAACCAAGGGGCACCTGGGTGGCTCAGTTGGCTAAGCGTCTGCCTTCGGCTCAGGTCATGATCCCAAGCTCCTGGGATCGAGTCCCACGTCAGGCTCCCCGCTCAGTGGAGAACCTGCTTCTCCCTCCCCCTCTGCTGCTCCCCCGCTTGTGTTCTCTGTCATAGCAAAATGATAACTTCAAACAAAAAAATATTTTGAAATTTAGGCACACTTCACAATCTATGGATTAAAGAATTCAAAGTGGAGGTTATAAAATGTTTACAACTGAATAATAAAAATATTTTACCGCAATTTCATTAATATCTTGGGGTTAAATTTTCATCATCCTTGTTTCTAACAAATATTATGTCATTACATCTTTAAGGAACTACTATGAAGATTTTTTTTATTTTATAGACAAGGAAACTCTTTGGGAGGGGGAGAACCAGCCTTGTCTAGATACATCACACTATTTCCCATATTTTCAGGTTTTTAACTCAATAACTTCTTTCTGGCTACAAAAGTAATAGATGTTTGTTGTAAATTAATTCCAACAACACAGAAGCATTTATCCCTTGTGTCTTCTTTCTTTTTCCATCTCTACAGAAAATAGTGTGGGTCTTGATTTTAGGTTAACGATGTATCTAGTCTATCTTTCCATGGTTTTCATTTAATATATCATGCCTGTCTTTCCATTTAAAGTACAGATTTAATCTCTTTCTCTTTTTAAAGATTTCCTACTCTTCCATTTGTTCCTGAGTGAGGAACATTGTGCTTCTTTCCCATTTCTACTACTACAAACTAGCTACAGTGATCAACTTTCTCTGTACAATTTGCACTTCAGAAGGAAGTATGTATATCTACATGAAAAGTTCTAAACCTAAAACTTTTACCAAAAGGCCTGAACATTGTATATTTTACTATTTATTTCTAATAGATCATCCAAATGTTGTAATATATATTTCAGCCAACAGCATATTGCAGTGCCTAGTTCCCCACACCTTTGCAAACACTGGCTGTTGTGTTTTTTGTTTTGTTTTGTGGGGTTTTTTTGGTGTTTTTATTTTTTTGCTTTTTATTTTATTTATTTTTTTGTCCTGCTTTTTTTTTTTTATTATGTTCCGTTAGCCACTGTATAGTACATAATTAGTTTCTGATGCAGTGTTCAGTGATTCATTAGGTACGTATAACACCCAGTGCTCATCACAGCACATGTCCTCCTCAATACCCATCACCCTATTACCCCCTCCCCCCACCCCCCTCCCTTCTGAAACCCTCAGATTGTTTCCTGAGGTCCATAGTCTCTCATGGTTTGTCTCCCTCTCTTATTTCTCCCCATTTGGATTTCCCTCCCTTCCCCTATGGTCCTCCGTGCTATTGCTTACGTTCCATGTATGAGTGAAACCATATGATAATTGTCTTTCTCTGCTTGACTTACTTCACTTAACATTCTTTATATTTTGTGTGTGTGTGTAGTTTTACAGAGAAAAAAGTAATTGTTTCCATCGTAAGTAATTTCAGTGGTCACAAAGCATTCTATCTTATGACTGTGACATCATTGAACTATTTCATGTAGTTGACCATTTAGGATGATTTTCACTTCTCCTCCTACAAAATATACAGCAATGAACACTGTGGTAGGCTGAAAATTGCCTCCCAAAAGATACCAATGTTTTAACTCCTGGCTGTGAATGTTACCATATATGGCAAAAAAAAGGGTCTTTTGGGATTTGATTAAGTTAAGGAAATTGAGATGGGCAGATTATCCTGAATTAGTAGAGGGCTCTGAATGGAATCATAAATTTCTTTTTAAGAGAGATTTAGAGGGACCTTCACACAGAAGAGAAAACACAGAGAAGGGGAAGAAGACAATATGACCATAGAGGCAGAGATTGGGGTAATGTAACCACAAGCCAAGGAATGCTAACAGCCACCGGATGCTGGAAGAGGCAAGAAAGGGATTGTTCCTGAGAACCTCTGGAGGAAGCATGGCACTACCAACACCTTGCTTTTGGCCTAGTGATACTGATTTTGCATTTCTGCTCCCCACAATTGTGAGAATAAATTTCTGTTATCAGCCACCCAATCTGTGGCAATTTTTTACACTAGCAATAGGAAATAAATACTAACATTCTTTTAGGTATTTCATTTGTTAAAGTATATGTTTCAGGTGTATCATTTGACTCATTCTGCCAAAGAATCAACAGGTTTCCTCCTTCTTCCCCCTGCAAATTTATGATTATAATAACAGGACCTACAGGACTGTGTGTATATGTGAGTATGCACTGAGCATATGTGTAAGTGCACATGCACACTACACATCTGTTGATATCTGTCAAATTTGCTTCCCCTTGGAACTTTATTGCTGTCCTACCCCTGTCGTTTCTAAATTCCATCCATCCTGGGAACCTGGGTGGCTCAGTGGGTTAAGCGTCTGCCTTTGGCTCAGGTTATGATCCTGGGGTCCCAGGATTGAGTCCCATATTGGGCTCCTTGCTCAGCAGGGAACCTGCTTTTCCCTCTGCCTGCTGCTACCCCTGCTTGTGCGCATGCTCTTTCTCCCTGACAAATAAATACAACCTTTTAAAAAATAAAAAATAAATAAATTCCATCCATCTCGTAACAGATGAGTTAAGCTGGTGACTAAAGGATGACAATTTTAATTAAATTTTTGGAAACATCCTTTACTATGACATTAGGATTCACTTTTTAAAGTAGCAATGCTGACTCAGATAGAATGCCTAAATTTAATTCAGTTTCACAGGTGGCACCCAGAAAAGTTTTACCAATTTACAATATACAGATTGGAATTAAATATAAAGGCATCGGGGAGTGAGAAATGTAACCATCCTGACATTTCACAAAAGGATAGGGTCTAGTTTCTGTCAAGTACCATCTTTCAAGCTTTAGCCACAGTTAGTTGCCTTACAAGTGATCAGTAATAGACAAGAATTTATGCATAAGGGCCTCCCAAAGCAGCTTTGTAGTCATTCATGACAAGACCACAAGGCTTGGATTTAACCAACTTTGGTATTTATCTTAGGACCAGGAGAGGGAAAATGATTAAAGAATATGAATTGTAACAAAACAAGAAATAAAGATTGACCAACTAAAATATTAAAAGAATTAAAAGAATCTTTAAATTCATATGTAATGAAAAAAATACTGGTTTTCATTTATGACATTGGTGAGGCTTTTCATATTAAATGTTGGATACATAAAATAAGAGGAATTGAGTAAACAAGCATGCCAATAACTTGCTGCAAGGACTGTTCTATGATATGACTTTAATGCAGAAATAATTTTATAATATAAATAAACAGGAGGTCCATATTTTCGGGTCCAGCACTCGTGGACATACATAATTAGGAAATTAAGTAGACAAATGAGACAAGATAAAATGTGTGTATGATGATGGTTATCATGGCTTAAAACATTAGACAGTCTGTCTATTTCATATTAATAACAAAAAAGTGACAGTTTAGTACTAATAAATGCTATTGGCAGCATCTAAACCACAAATAATGGTGAGCTCTGTAGGATTCTAAAGGGAATGCAGATGCCAATGAGAAGGGACAGTGTATTCACTTAAAAAGACTCACTCAAATATTAGATGCCAACAGCTTCACTCCTCTCTGGATAATTTTATAAATATCACAAGAATTACCTCATATTTTCCAGACTAGAAAGCATCACACCAGGAAGGCAAAGGGTTAGGTTCTCCTGTGGGCTCCTGTCTTTGGAATCTGAAAGAAAAGGCAAAAGCAGTTAACAGGGAAGAGTACTCGGAGTGTGTGACCATCTAGCCAGCTGAGGGCAGGACTTCCATGCATGAAGAGCTGCTATCTGAGAGACAAAACCCAGTAATCCTCGTCTTCTGTCAAGTAGTGACTGTGATTAGCACCATGCTAGACACTAGGTTAAAGTGATAAAATACACAGACTGAATTTCACAGTGATCGTGAAAACTAGAAGGAACCATGCATTTCACTAGTGTCTTATATTTCATTCTTCCTTAGTGTAACACAAATACCTCAATCAGACCTTACATTCAAAATATGATATTGAAATTAAAATGTATAAGTGTTTATCATGAAACTACAATAATGAGATGATTTGGTGATGAGTTAAAAATAGAACTATAGAACAGATTAGAAATCAGAAACTGACCAAAATAAATACAGAGATTTTATATATAATAAAGATAGCATGACATTATTCAAAAATGGTATCTGGGGAGTAGTATCAGGGAAGATGGTGGAGCAGAAAGTACCATGAAACCATCTCTCCACTTAGAAAATAATTTTACTGGTAAAAATTGTCTGAAGTAACTAGATTGAAATTATGGATTCTATTTGAACTTTTGCAGCTTTCAGGGGAAAGCTTAGCTGATAAACTATGGATAATAGTCAATTTCAGCCTTCAGTTTGGTAGCATCTACTAATTCTCCAATCTCCAGGCTCATGGCAGGCAGCTGTGGGACACAAACCTGCATTTGAAACATGACTTGCTGGAGCCAAGGTGGACAGCAAAGACATTGTCCTCTAAGAATTGGTGTTTGTGTTCTAATTTTTGATAGTTTCAGATCACTGAGATGCAAGTACAGAGGCTGGTCATTGTTTCGCACCTACCAGCTAAGGTGGCTTCCAAGGTATGTAGAGGAGATGCACCTGGGGTATTTGGGCGGGAGGGGGGGCATTCAAAACAACTGCATATACACGATAATTTAGAAAGCCACTGTGCATGTACAAGGAAAGACACAGTCTCAGAAAAGCCCTGAGAAGACTTTAAACTTTCACCTCAGGCTGATTTCCAGCAAAGAGGCATCCTACAACCATAACATAAAAAAAAACAGCAAAATCCTGGATATGGCAAAGAGAATCTAATTTCCAAAGTTACTACATTATAAGATTCAAATGTTCAGTTTTCAACAAAAGATCATAAGGCATACAAAGAAACACGAGAGTGTGGCTCATTCAAAGGAACAAAATAAATCTACAAAAAACTTACCTGAGGAAGCATAGGTTTCACACATAAAAAAAGACTTCAAAACAACTAACAGAAGACATGGACAGAGAAAGGAATAATGTATGAACAAAATGAGGTTATCAATAAAGAGAAATAATAAAAAGAAGCCAAAAAGAAATTTTGGAATTGAAAGCTAAAATAACTGAAATGAAAATATACTTTAGAAGCTCAAAGACATATTTGAGAAAGCAGTAAAAAGAATCAGTTAATTTGAAGTAAGGGCAATGGAAATTATTGAGTCTCATGAATAGGAAGAAAAAATATGAAGAAAAGTGAACAGAACCTAAAACACCTGTGGGACACCATCAAGCTGACCAATAGACCAACATATACAATTGTAGGAATTCCAGAGAAGAGAGATAGGAGCAGAGATTTGTTTTTTGGGTATTGAGTTTTATAAGTTCTGTATTTATTTTGGATACTAATGGTTTATCAGATATGTCATTTGCAAATATCTTCTCCCATTCAGGTTGACTTAGTTTTGTTGATTGTTTCCTTTGCTGCTAAGTGAAATAAGTCAGAGAAAGATAACTACCATATGATTTCAATCAATTGTGGAATTTAAGAAAAAACAGATGAACAGAGGACGGGGAAAGAGAGAGGCAAACCAGAAAACAGACTCTTAACTATAGAGAACAAACTGAGGGTTGCTGGAGGGGGGGGGGGGCGTTAAATGGGTGATGGGTATTAAGGAGGGCACTTGTGATGAGCACTGGGTGTTGTATATAAGTGATGAGTTACTAAATTCTACACCTGAAACTAATATTACACTGTATGTTAACTAACTGGAATTTAAATAAAAACTTGAAAGAAAAAAAAAGAGCAGAAATTATCCAAAGAAATAATGGCTGAAAACTTTACAGATTTGAGTAAAGATATGCACATACAAATCTAAGAGGCTCAATGAACTCCATGTAGGAAAAACAAACTGATCCACACTGACCACATTATAATCAAACTACCAAAGGAAAAAGACAAAGAGAATCTTGAAAGCAGGAAAAGAAAAGTGACTTGTCACACACAACGGATCCTCCTTAAGATTATCAGCATCAAACACCTTGGAGGCCAAAATGTAGTGAGTTTATATATTCAAAATGCTGAAGGAAAAAATTATACCAAGAATTCTTTATAGGGCAAATACTATTTTTAAAAAAATAGAGAGAAATTAAAACATTCTCAGATAAACAAAAGTTGAAGGTGATCATTTCCACAAGATATACCCTGCAAGAAATGCTGAAGGGAGCAAATTAAAATGAAAAGGAGGGCGCCTGGGTGACTCAGTCGTTAAGTGTCTGCCTTCGGCTCAGGTCATGATCCCAGGGTCCTGGAATCGAGCCCCGCATCGGGCTCCCTGCTCTGCAGGAAGCCTGCTTCTCCCTCTCCCACTCCCCCCTGCTTGTGTTCGTGCTCTCGCTATGTCTCTCTCTGTCAAATAAATAAATAAAATCTTTAAAAAAAATTAAAAAAAATTAAAAGGATACTAGAAATAAAGAAATGAAGAAATAAAGACCTATAGTAAAGATAAATACAGGGCAATTTCAAAAGCTAGTATCATTTTATTTGGGGTAGTAACTCCACATTTTAAAATACTATTTAAAACACAAGTAAAAAAGCAATCATTAAGCTATGCTTTTGGGTGCACAATGTGTAAAGATATAATCTGTGATAATAACAGAAAGGGTGATGGAGCTGTATGGAGGAAAGTTTTGTAGGCTACTGGAGTTCAGCTGGAATGAATTCAAATTAGATTCTTATGACTTTAGAATGTTAAATGTAATCCCCATGGTAACCACAAAGAAAATATCTATAAAATATATCCAAAAGAAAATGAGAAGGCAGTTAAATATTTTATTACAAAAATCAATTCAATACAAAAGAAGGCAATAATGGAGGAAATGAGGGGTGTAAAAGCTATAAGACTTATAATAAATAACAATGGCAGAGGTAAGCCTATTCTTATCAATAATTAAATGTAAATGGATGAAACACTCCCATCAAAATAAATAGATTTGTAGAAGAGAATAAAAAAACATGATCCATCTACATGCTCTCCATAAGAGACTCACTTTATCTCCAAAGACAGACAGATTGAAAATGAAAGAACGGAAAAAGATATTCCATACAAATAGTAACCAATAGAAAGCTGTATTGGCTATACTAATACCAGAAATAATAGACATAGATTTTAAGCGATTATAAAAAACAGGACATTTTATATTAATAAAGGGTCAATACAGTAAGAAGATATAACAAATACAAATATTTACATACCTAATAGACACTTTTTGAAGCAAAAATTGAAGAATTGTAGGGAGAAATACTTCTACAGTAATAAAGACTCAATACATCATTTTCTGTAATGTGTGGGTAAAGTAGGTAGAAGATAAGTAAGGAAATAAAAAACTTGAACAACATAATAAACAAACTAGACCTAATCAACAATACAGAACACTCTACTCAACAAAAGCAGAATACATGTTATTCTCAAGTGCACATAGGACATTCTCCAAGAAAGACTGTATGTTAAGCCATAAAACAAGTCTTGATTTATTTAAAAAGAAAGATATACAAAATATCTTCTTCAATGATGTGGCATTAACTTAGAAATCAATAAAAGAAGGAAAACTGGAAAATTCACAAATTGTGGAAATTAAACAAGATCAAATAGCAAATAGGTCAAAAATGAAATTACTAGGAAAATTAGAAAATACTTAAAGATGAATGAAAACAAAAACACAACATACCAACATATATGAGATGCAGCAAAACCCATGCTAACAGAGAAATTATAGCTGTTAATGCATACATTAAAAAATATAAAAGTCTATGGAGAGCAACATGCAAAAGAATGAAACTGGGCCACTTTCTTACACCACATACAAAAATAAATTCAAAATGAATTAAAGACTTAAATGTGAGACCTGAAACCATAAAAATCCTAGAGGAGAACACAAGCAGTAACCTCTTTGATATCTGTCGTAGCAACTTCTTTCTGGATATGTCTCCATAGGCAAAGGAAACAAAAGCAAAAATACACTGTTGGGACTTCATCAAAATAAAAAGCTTTGCACAGGAAAGGAAACAATCAAAAAAACTAAAAGGCAACCTACTGAATGGAAGAAAATATTTGGAATTGACATATCTGATAAAGGGTTATTATCAAAAATATATAAATAACTTATACAACTCAACACCCCCAAAATTAATAATCCAATTAAAAAATAGGCAGAAGACATGAATAGACATTTTTCCAAAGAAGGCATCCAGATGGCCAACAGACACATGAAAAGATGCTCAACATCACTCATCATCAGGGAAATATGAATCAAAACTACAATGAGATATCACCTCACACCTGTCAGAATGGCTAAAATCAACAACACAAGAAACAACAGGTGTTGGTGAGGATGTGGAGAAAGGGGAACCTTCCTGCACTATTGGTGGGAATGCAAACTGTTGCTGTCACTCTGGAAAACAGTATGGAGGTTCCTCAGAAAGTTAAAAATAGAACTACCCTAAGACCCAGCAATTGCACTACTACGTATTTACCCCCAAAAATACTAACTCAAAGGGATACAGGCACGCTGATGTTTATAGTAGCATTTTCTACAATAGCCAAATTACGGAAAGAGCCCAAATGTCCATTGACTGATGAATAAAGAATGGTGTGTGTATACACACACACACACAAACACACACTGGAATATTATCCAGCCATAAAAAGATTAAAATCTTGCCATTTGCAAGGGCATGGATGGAGCTAGTGTGTATTATGCTAAGCAAGATAAGTCAATCACAGAAAGACAAATACCATGATTTCACTCATATGTGGAATTTAAGAAACAAAAGAAATGAGCAAAGAGGGAAAAAAGAGGCAAATGAAGAAAGAGACTCATAACTATAGAGAAAAAACTGATGTTACCAGAGGGGAGGTGGGAAGGGGGATGGGTTAAATAGGTGATGGGGATTAAGGAGAGCACTTGTGAATCTGGGTGTTGTATGGAAGTGTTGAATCACTGTGTTGTACACCTGAAACTAATATTACACTGTATGTTAACTAACTGGAATTTAAATAAAAACTTTTTTAAAAATATTTTATTTATTTATTTGAGAGAGAGAGCACATGAGAGGGGGGAGGGTCAGAGGGCGAAGCAGACTCCCTGCTGAGCAGGGAGCCTGATGCGGGACTCGATCCAGAGACTCCAGAATCATGACCTGAGCAGAAGGCAGTCGCTTAACCAACTGAGCCACCCAGGTGCCCCTTAAATAAAAACTTTTAAAAAGAAGTAAAATTATCTGTTTGCAGATTACTTGATCTTATATGTAGAAAATGCTAAAGATTTTGCACACACATTTACACACACTGATAGAACTAAAGAACGAATTCAGCAAAGTTGAAGGATGCAAAATCAAAAATTAAATATGAGTTGTTTTTCTGTACATGAACTGTGAACAATTCAAAAAGGAAATTAAGAAAACGATGTCATTTACAATAGCATCAAAATAATACAATACTTAGAAATAAACCTAACTATGGAGGTGAAAGACTTGTACACAAAAAAATAAGAAAATATTGCTGAAGTTTTAAAAGACACAAATAAATGGAAAGACATCCCATATTTATGGATTTCAAGGTTTAATATTATTAAGATGGCCATACTACCTAAAATGCTTTACTGATTCAATACAGTCCCTATCACAATCCCAACATATTTTTTTCAGAAATAGAGAAAACATTCTAAAATCCATATGGAATCTCAAGGGAACTAAAATAGCCAAAACAACTTTGAAAAAGAACAAATTTGGAGGACACACTTCCTGGTTTCAAAACATTACAAAGTTACAATAATCAAAACACTGTACAGGCGTAAGACAGACAAATAGACCAATGGAATAGAATAAAGATCCTAGCAATATGTCTTTGCATATATGGTCAAATTATATTTAACAAAGGTGCCAAGAACATTTAATGGGGAAAGGACGTCTTATCAACAAATAGAGATGGGAGCTTTTCTGCCTGCTTCTCCTCCCACTGAGTGCCACCCAGGCTGTACCATGGACTCAGAGCTCCCAGCTCCTGCTAATCTAGCGTCACGCTCCTCTCTTTCCAGCTTCTATTATAATCATCTACCCGGACCTCATCAGCCATGATGAGATGTTCTCCAATATCTGCAAGATCCAGGAGATCATGGATGGCCTGTGCCTGGAGATAGAGGGGAAGATGGTTAGTAGGACAGAGAGTAACAATGATGACTTGCTGCTCATTGGTGGAAATGCCTCCACTGAAAGCCCTGAAGGCAACAGTACTGAAAGCACAGAAATCACTGGTGCTGATATTGTCATGAACCATCACTTGCAGGAAACCAGCTTTACAAAAGAAGCCTACAAGAAGTACATCAAAGATTACATGAAATCAACCAAAGGCAAACTTGAAGAACAGAGACCAGAAAGATGAAAAGCTTTTATGACAGGGGCTGCAAAACAAATCAAGCACACCTTTGCTAATGTCAAAAAAACCAGTTCTTTACTGGTGAAAACATGAATCCAGATGTTTGCTTTGCTGGACTACCATAAGGATGATGTGACCCCATATATGATTTTCTTTAAGGATGTTTTAGAAATGGAAAAGTGTTAAGGAAATAGCTATTACTTTGGATATATCACCTGTTGTCATAACTGGCTGATGCTCTTCATCCACACAGCACCAGGACTTAGACAAATGGCACTGATGTCATCTTGAGCTCTTCATTTATTTTGACCTTGATTTATTTGGAGTGGAAGCATTTTTTATTATTATTATTATTATGTTCAGTTAGCCACTGTATAGTACATCATTAGTTTTTGATGTAGTGTTCAATGATTCATTAGTTAGTTGTGTATAACACCCAGTGCTCATCACATGTGCCTTGTTTTTAAGAGAAAAAACAGATCATGTAGGTTGTCTAAAAATAAATTGCATTTAAATTCATTTGAGAGAATGTCTCATAGTTTAATACATATTTAAATCCATCTTGTGTAATGTCCTGGTGAAGCTAGAGCCTGGTTGTAGACTACTGCTAGGAAGCATAAGACTGCCTGCAGATAATTTCTACACTGAAAAAGTACTCTGGGACAGGTATATAAAAAACAAGAACCAGAAGTTTTAATTCTGAGTTCAAGTAAAGGGAAAGACCATGCTCATAGCTGTGCCAACATTTGAAGTGGATTCCTTACACATTTTATTACCTACAAATGGAAATAGTCAACTCTGGAAGAGATTACCAAAAGAATAAAAAGAGCCTAATACAGTTGGAAGCAAAAACAAAAACAAACACACACACAAATGGTGATGGGAAAACTGGGTATCTATATCCAAAAGAAATTGGGGCCCTTATCTTGTACCATATACAAAAATTAACTCAAAATGGATTAAAGACCTAAATGTAAGAACCCAAATTATAAAATTCTTATAGAAAACAAAAGGGGAAATCTTCATAAATTGGACTTGGCAATGATTTCTTCAATATGACACCAAAAGCACAAGCAACAAAAGCTAAAGTAGACAAATGGGACTACATCAAACAAAAAAACTTCTGTGTATCAAAGAGCACAATCAACAGAATGAAAGGTAACCTATGGAAGGGGAGAAAACAATTGCAAATTATATATCTAATAATGGATAAATATTTAGAATTTATAAAGAACTCCAACTCAACAACAAAAAATCAAATAATTTGATTAAAAAATGGGTAACAAACTTGAATATACATTTCTCCAAAGATATATACAAATGGCCAACAAGCATATGCAAAGATACTCAACATCACTAATCATCAGAAATGCAAATCACTACATCAAAAACTAATGATGTACTGTATGGTGACTAACATAATAAAAATTTTTAAAAAAGAAATGTAAATCAAAACCATTATGTGATACTACCTTATACCCATTAGAATGGCTACTATAAAAAGAAAAACACATAACAAGTTTCAGCAAGGATGTGGAAAATTGGAACACTTAAGAAATGCTAGTGGGATTGTAAATGGTGCAACCACCATGGAAAACAGTATGGAGGGTCCTCAAAAATTTTGAAATAGAATGACCATACTATCTAACTATCCTACTTCTGAGTACATATCTGAAATAATTCAGGTTTTGAAGAGCTACCTCCATGCCCATGATAATAGCAGCACTAATCACAATAACCAAGAGGTTGCAGCAATTTAAATGTCTAATGCAGGATGAATGGATAAACAGAATGTGTACGTGTACAGTGGAATTTTATTCAACATTAAGAAGGAGAGAAATCCTGTCAGATGCTTCAACACAAATGTAACCTTGATGACATGCTAAGTAAAATTAGCCAGTTACATAAAAACGAATAGTGTATGAGTCTGCTTATATAATGTATATAAAGTAGTCACGTCATAGCTACATAAAAAGTAGTATTGTGGTTTCCATGGGCTGGGGAGAGGGAGAAAGGGGAGTTGATTAATTGGTATAGAGTTTCAGATTTTCAAGATGAAAAATTTCTGGAGATCTTTTCACAATAATGTGAATATACTTTTTTTTTTAGATTTTATTTATTTATTTGAGAGAGAGAGAGAGAGAATGAGAGACAGAGAGCATGAGAGGGAAGGGGGCTGAGCAGGGAGCCTGATGTGGGACTCGATCCCAGGACTCCAGGATCATGACCTGAGCCGAAGGCAGTTGCTTAACCAACTGAGCCACCTAGGCGCCCTGTGAATATACTTAACCTACTGACCTGTACACTTAAAATTGCTAAATTTTATGTTATTTATTTTTACCATAATAAAAAAAAAACTCAAAATACCTAAAACAAACAGAGAATGAATCAGTAATCAAAAACCTTTCAAGCAGAAAAGTACTATACCAGATACTTTCACCAGTGAATTCTATTAGGCATTCAATGAAGAATTAATCCAATCATTCTCAAATTCTTCCAAAAAATTAGAGAAATGCTTCCCAAAACTCTTTCTGTGAGGCCAGAATTAACATGATATCAAAATTAGATAAAGATATTATAAGAAAAAATTAAAAACTAATACATTTTATAAATATAACACAAACATCTTCAACTTAAAAGTATATCAAATCCAAAAGCATATTAAAAAGATTATTCAGCATAACCAAATGGGATTTGTCCTGGGAATTCAAGGGTGTTTCAACATAAGGAAATAAATCAATGTAATACAATCCCACTCATAGAAATAAAGGAAGAAAACAATATTATCACTCAGTTGACAAAGAAATGCATTTGACAAAATCTAATACCCTTTCAAATAAAAACTCAGAAACCTAGAAATAGAGGGAAAATTCACCAACATTCTAACAGGTACTTGTGAAAATTCCACAGCTAACATGGTACTCAGTGGTGAAAGACTTAGATTTCCTCTAAGATCAAGAACAGGTCAAGATTGTCAACTTTTACTGCTGCTATTCACCATTGTATTAGAAGTTCTAGCCAGAGTTATTCTACAAGAAAAAGAAATAAAAGACATACAAATTGGAAAGGAAAAAGTAAAATTATCTCTGTTTACTGCTGGTATGATCTTTTATACATAGAATCCCAAAAAATCCACAACAAAGCTATTAGAGCTAATAATCCAATTTAGCAAAGTTACAGGGTAAAAGGACAACACTAAAAAATCAGTTGTGTTTCTATACAGCAGCAATGAACTATCTGAAAGGGAAATTAAGAAAGCAAGTAAAATTAAAATAGCATCTGAAATAATTAAATAATAATTAAATATTTTACAACATATCTAACCACAGAGGTGAAAGACTTGTATGCTGAAAGCTATAAAATATTTTTTGAAGGAAATTTTAGCAGGCTTAAATAAATGGAAAGACATTGTGTGTTCATGGGTACAAAGACAGCATTGTTAAGATGTCAGTGCTATCCAAAGTGATCTACAGATTCAATGCAACAAAAATTCCAACCACCTTTTTCACAGAAATGGAAAACCTGATCCTCAAATTAATACAGAATTGGAAGGGGCTCTTAATAACCATAACAGTCTTGAAAAAGAAAAAGTTGGAGGACTCACACTTCCCAACCTCAAAACTTGCTATGAAGCTACAACAATTAAAACAGTATGGTACTTGCACAAGGATACATAGACCAATGGAATAAAGTAGAGAGAGCCTAGAAATAAACAAAAAATCAGTGGTCAATTGGTTTCCAACAAAGATTCCAAGAGCTTTTAATGGAGAAAAGACAGACTTTTCAATACATGGTGCAGGGAAACTGAATATCCACATGCAAAAGAAGGAAGTTGGACCCTTATATTGTATAAAAAAAAAATAATTCAAGATGAATTCATAACTTAAATTTAAGAGATAAAACTCTCAGAATAAAACATTTGAAGGAAACTTAATGACATTGAATTTGATGGTGATTTCATGGGTATGACACCAAACTGCACAGGCAAAACAACAAAAATAGATAAATGGGACTTCATCAAAATTAACAACTTTTGCACCTCAAAAGATAATACCAAGAAAGTGAACAGATAACCTACTGAATGGGAGAAAATATTTGGAAATGATGTATCTGAAAAGTGATTAATATCCAGAATATGTAAAGAACTCTTAAAACTAAATAACAAAAAAACAATCTAATTAAGAATGGGTAAAGAACTTAAATATACATTTTTCCTAAGAAAATATACAAATGGTTAATAGCACATGAAAAGATGTTTAACATCATTAGTCATTAGTAAAATGTGAATCAAAACCACAATGACATACCATTTTATTTTATTTTTTATTTTGTTTTTATTTAAATACTAGTTAGTTAACTTATAGTGTAATATTGGTTCAGGAGTAGAATTTAGTGATTCATCATTTACATATAGCCCCCAGTGCTCCTCACAACAAGTGCCGTCCCTAAAACCCATCACCCATTTAGCCCATCCCCACCCACCTCCCCTCCAGCAACCCTCAGTCTGTTCTCAATAGTTAAGAGTCTCTGAGGGTTTGTTTCCCTCCCTTTTTTCCCTTCCTTCCCCTATGTTAATCTGTTTTGTTTCTTGAATTCCACATATGAGTGAAATCATATGGTATTTTTCTTTCTCTGACTGATTTATTCCACTTAGCATAATACACTCTAGCTCCATCCACATAGTTGCAAATGGCAAGATATTCTTTTAATGGCTGAGTAATATTCCATTGTATATATATATACACTACATCTTTATCCATTCATCAGTCAATGGACATTTGGGCTCTTTCCATATTTGGGTATTGTTGATAATGCTGCTACATATCATTTTATACCTATTAGGATAACTATAATTTTTTAAGGAAAGGAAAATACTGGTGGTATTTTGATAGGGATTGCATTAAATGTGTAGATTGCTTTGGGTAGTATAGACATTTTAACAATATTTGTTCTTCAAATCCATGAGCATGGAATATAGCAAGTGTTGGCAAGGATGCGGAGAAACTAGAACCCTTGTGCATTGCTGGTGGGAATGTAAAATAGTGCAGCTGGTGTGGAAAACAATTTGGCAGCTTCTTACATGGTTAAACATAGAACTACCATATGACCCAGGAATTTCACACCTAGCTATATACCCAAAGTAATTGAAAGCAATGAATAAGTAGATATGTCTATACTAGTGTTCTTGCACTGTTATTCACAATAGCCAAAAGGTGAAAACAACTTAAGTGTCCATTAGTGGATGAATGGGTACACAAAATATGATAAATACATACAATGGAATTTTATTTAGCCATAAGAAGGAATAAGATTCTGATATATACTACACCGTGGACTGACCTTGAAGAAATTATGTTTATTATTAAGGCAGGCACAAAAGGGTAAATCCATGATTCCACTTGTGTGAGGTACCTAGAATAGGCAAATTTATGGAGACATAAAGTAGAATAGCAGTATTATTAGTAGTAGGAGCTTAGGGAAGGGAGGGGAAAGAGAGTTATTGTTTATTGGGTATAGTGTTTTGTTGTGAATGATGAGAATGCTTTGGTATAAATAGTAGTGATGGTTATACAACATTGTGAATGTATTTAATGCAATTGAATTATGCACTTAACAATGATTATAGTGATAAATATTATGTATGTATATTTTACCAGACTAAATTAATGGCATTTAGTCAAGTGTGACCTATTTGGAAAAAAATAACAAAATGTATTCCACCAAAATAAACTGTAATTGATTCAAAGACTTAAATGGAAATACTGAAACATAAAAGTACCAGGACAATATATTAGAGATTTTTTTTAACCTATATTCTTGGTGAGAGAAAATGCCATTGCAGGTTAGATAGAAATCAATGGGTACATAAAAAAAGATTGATAAAGTTAACTGATAATGTTAATATGATTCATAATACCATAAACATTTGCTGGTGAATTAATCTTACATATAGAAAATCCTAAAAAATCCACAAAAAACTATTAAAACTAATAAACAAGTTCAGCAAGTTTGCATGATAAAATATAAATATACAAAAATCACTTGTATTTCTATACAGTAGTAGTGAGCAAACCAATAATACAATTTTAAAAACAACTATATAATAGCATCAAAAAGAATTTTTTAAAAATTTAGGGATGCATTTAACCAAAAAATGTTAAGATTTGTGCACTGAAAAATACAAAATATTGTTGAAAGAAATTTAAAAAGACTTAAACAAATGGAAAGACACCCTGTGCTCATGGATTGGAAAACTTAAAATTCTTAAGGTATCAATACTAGCCAAATTGATCTACAGTCAATGCAATTCTTACCAAATTACAGCCTTCTTTTTTTGCAGGAATTAACAAGCTGCCTCTAAAATTTACATGGAAATTCAAGGGATCCAGAATTGCCAAAACGAATTTTATTTATTTTTTAAGATTTTATTTATTTGATGCAGAGAGAGAGAGAGAATACAAGCAAGGGGAGCAGCAGAGGGACAGAAACAAGCAGGCTCCCCGCTGAGCAAGGAGTCTGATGTGGGGCTTGATCCCAGGACCCTAGGATCATGACCTGAGCTGAAGGCAGATGCTTAACCGATTGAGCCACCCAGGTGCCCCTACCAAAACGAATTTTTAAAAGAACAAAGTTGGAAGACTCACACTATTGAATTTCAGTACTTACTATAAAGCTACAGTAATCAAGACTGTGTGTGTGTCTTGACACACATATAATGAGATTTTATATGTATATATATATATGAGATACATACATATGTATGAGATACATACATATGTATGAGATACATATATATGAGATATACACATATATATGAGATATATAATGAGATATATGTATGTATGTATCAATATTGAGATGAGATATATATGTATATATATACATAAGAGATATATATATGTATGTATGTATCAATATTAAATAGAATTGAAAGTTCAGAAATAAATCTTCACATGTATTGAGTTTTGACAATGATGTGAGGACCATACAGTGGGGTGTGAATTGTCTTTCCAATAAATGGTGCTGGGACAACTGAACAGGCACATGTAAAAGAATTAATTTGGATCCTTACCTCACACCATATATAAAAACTTGAAATTGAACAAAAACTGAAATATAAGACCTAAAACTATAAAACTCTTAGAGGAAAAAATAGGCATAATGCTATGTGACCTTGGATTAGGCAATAATTTGTCAAATATGATAGCAAAAACACAACAACAAACAGAAGAATAGGCAAACTGGACATCATCAAAATTAAAACCTTTTGTGCTTCAAAAGACACAAAGTAAGTGAAAAGTGAACCCACAGAATGAGAGAACATTCTGCAAATCATGTATTTGGTAAGGGGCTTGGATCTAGAATGTATAAAGAATGTTCCAATTCAATAATATATGGACAACTCAATAATAAAGAGATAAATAACTCAATTATAAAATGGTCATGGATTTAGATAGACATTTCTCCAAGGAAGATATTAAAATGGCCAATAATCAGATGAAAAGATGCTCAACATCATCAGCCATCAGGAAAATGCAAATCAAAAACATAAGTAGATGCTACTTCACATCCTCTCAGATGACTATAATATAAAAGACAGATAATAGTAAGTACTGGCAAGGATATGGAGATATTGGAATCCTCATACATTGCTGGTGGGAATGTAAAATGGTGCAGTTGCTTTGGTAAACAGTCTGATAATTCTTCATATGGTGACCATATGTTCCAGCAATTCCACTCTTAGGTATACATCCAAGAGAAATGGAAATGAATACATATATCCAAACAAAATGTCCACAAATGTTTGTAGCAGCATTGCTCATAGTAGCCAATAAATGGAAACAACCCGAATGCCCATTTAACTGATAAATGGGTAAATAAAATGTGGTATATTCATATAATAGAATAATTTTTAGCAATAAAGCAATGAAGTAGTGATACATGTTATAACATGATAAGTGGAAGAAGAGAGCAACAAAGGACCATCTATTTTATGATTCCATTTATATGATCCATCCAGAACAGACCAAAGCAGATTAGTTGTTGCCTCTGGTTTGGGAGTAGGGGCAATGGCGTCTGACAACTAAGAGCTGAAGGATATATTCTTGGGGTAATGAAAGTATTACAAAGTCAATTTTGATGATTAATTTCCAACTCTTTGAATATGTTAAAAGTTATTGAATTGTACACCTTAAATTGGTGAATTGTATGTCATATGAATTGTATCTCAATAAAGCTGTTGTAAAATACTATAAACAAGTGAAAACAGCATATGATGAAAACAGTAGTTAGAATATAGATGCAATTTATAGACTAGTTTTCAGATTTTACAAAGAAATAGTACAAATCAATGGAGTGAATAACCCAATGGAAAACTGAGTAAGCAAATAGTAAAGTTAAGTTCACAGGAAATGAAATGAATTTGCTGTACTCAATGACAAGATTTAAGACCTTTTCTAGTTATTAGTGTTGTTCACCAAGATTTCCTGCTGTTTAATTTTCCAGACACTTCGGCTTGCACTTCCCCCACTCATTTTAATTACAGCTTTGGCCACATACCTAGCTTTAATCAATAAAATGGAATAGAAAGATTTTTGTCAATTCTGGGGAGAAACTCTTGGGGATGCACTTTTAATAGCCACTATGATTTCTCATGATCTGTCTTCCTATTCCATGGTATCCAGTAATGCTCCATATAGTGACTATTTCATCAGTTTATTTTTTTAAAGTTTTTATTTAAATTTCAGTTAGTTAACACACAGTATAATATTAGTTTCAGGTATACAACATAGTAATTCAATACTACCATCACAACAACAAGTGCACTCCTTAATCCCCATCACCTATTTAACCCATCCCTCCACCCACCTCCCCTCTGGTAACCATCAGTTTGTTCTCTATAGTTAACAGTCTGTTTCTTTGTTTGCCTCTTTCTTTTTCCCCCATGATCATTTGTTTTGTTTCTTAAATTCCACATATGAGTGAAATAATATGGTATTTGTCTTTCTCTGACTGACTTATTTCGCTTTGTGTATACACACACACACACACACACACACACCACATCTTCTTTATCCATTCATCAGTCGATGGACATTTGGACTCTTTCCATAATTTGGCTATAGTTGATAATGCCGCTATAAACATTGGGGTGCAAGTATCACTTTGAATTAGTATTTTTATATTCTTTGGGTAAATACCTTAGTAGTGCAGTTTTTGGATCTTAGGGTAGTTCTATTTTTAACTTTTTGAGGAACCTCCATACTGTTTTCCAGGTATTGGTGAGGATGGGAGAAAAGGGAACCTCATCACTTTAATCTTAGTAAGCAGAGCCCCCAGCCAACATGTGTTGGGTATGTAGTGTGAGCAAGAAATATATTTTTGTTGTTTTAAGTTACCGAAATTTAGGAGTTATTTGTTACTGCTACATAATGCATCATGTCCTGACTGATATGCTCATACACAATCATAGAAATACAAATCAAAATAATAGTATTCCAGTTTTTACCCATAATATTGACAAAAATAAAAGTTTGTAACAGCCAATGCTGGCAAGGTGTTTCTGAAATACACAGTTCCATTTATTGTTGGCATAGCATTCTATCTCCTGAGCTTGTCATAATTAACAAATTTCTGATACTCATGTATTTAAGTTATACCTATTTTTCCCTATTATAAACAATTCTGTGATAAACATCCCTATGGCAAATTTCTGTTGCTAAATGGTACATTTCACTTAGGTATTTTTATTTGTTTCAGTCCAGTTCAGGCCAGTTATAGTTTTTGCCCTCTTTCACCCAGCATGATCACCTGGATAAATTCCAGAATATTTAGTACAGACCTTGAAAACCTGTGGATTGTATAGGTGTCTGTGTTTGCTGGTGCCTGGATTACTTTTCTCACTTTTTATGCTTCCACTAACACTTTTAGTGCACTCCCTCTGTGGTGTTTTTCTTCTCTACAGTCATCCCATTGCTGAAGGGATAACAGAGGATTACTGTACTTATAGCTAAATTGATTTGCACATCCTTAACTAGTTCCTTACAGAATATTCCTAGGATTAGAATTTCTAGTTCAGTTTCTGTTAAATAACTCTTAGTTGTAAAAAAAAAAAAAAATTCAATCGCCTTCTGTCACTTCCTTTATGGGGGCACAGTAACACTTATCCAGTGGTTAATTTGAGGATTTGAACAAGGAAAAGGAATAAAGGGGCCTCCAGAGACTTAAGAAAAAATAACTGTCAGTACATCTTCAAATAACATAAATATAAAAGTATTGTATCCAAAACTTCTGTTTCTGCTGCAATATATAGAGCTTGGAAGTCATCACTCCCAAACTTACAACAAGAAAAAGATGAACAAACTAAAACACCGAGTTTCTAGGACAAACTACCACCACCTTAATATGTGGAGAAACAGACAAATTCAGAATCACAGTTGAGATTTGCTTACCTAAAGTAGAATCCACTGGAGCCATAAACTGGTAGGAACACTTAAATGGTAACTTTGATAAATTGCTAAAAGCTGAGTTTGGACCAGCAGGAGAGTGAGGTATTCTGTACGTCATAGTCTTAGATGGGCTTTTGTGGATTTGACCTTCAGGAAAACCATTCAGTTCTCATGGTGAAGAGCCAAGAAATGTCCCCTCATAGATATAGCAGAAGGAGAGGAAGAGTACCGTTCTGGAATATACTCACAGCATTCTCCATTACAGTTACCTACTCTGAATGGGAAAAGTCTAGAAGAGCATTATATCACCTGGAAAAAGACAATTTTTTTGTCAATTCCAGCCCCATCTAACTTTCCTGTCTTGCCATGGGAGGAAAAAGGTAAGAAACACTTGTGAGGTCACAGACCAGATGAAAATACACAACTTGTGCCCACTCTAGACTTCCTATCTCACCTAAAAGGGAAAAAAAAATCTGAGAAGCACTTGTGAAGGTCACAGTCAGGGACAAAGGCTCACTACAACACTGAGACCTAATAATAGAACTATGGAATGCTTCCCATTTCCTCCACAGGAATAAGGCTTATGTATAGTAACAGCAGATTAAGCTGAAAGAAGTTACATCTAAGACCTTATTTAAGAAAAAGCCTCGGGGCACCTGGGTGGCTCAGTCGTTAAGCCTCTGCCTTCGGCTCAGGTCATGATCCCAAGGTCCTGGGATCGAGACCCGCATCGGGCTCCCTGCTCTGCGGGAAGCCTGCTTCTCCCTCTTCTACTCCCCCTGCTTGTGTTCCCTCTCTCGCTGTGTCTCTTTCTGTCAAATAAATAAATAAAATCTTAAAAAAAAAAAAAGAAAAGAAAAAAGAAAAAGCCTCTACCCTTATCCTCAGGTCCACAGTACTAACATCGTGTAATTCTGGAGTGAGGAAGAAATTCAAAGGGTCACCTGCCTCACAGCTCCAGGAAGCAAGATACATATATCATCTTTATTTTTTTTTTGGACTCTGATAAACATACATCATCTTTAAATGATTTTCTGCTTTTCCTATCATTTGTCCAAAGTTGAATATGATATGCTCTCTCACAATAATAATTTAATATTTTCCTCTCACACCCTTTTCAGGCAGTCCATTTCTACACTTGATCTTAGCCAAAAGGCCGAGAAGTGATGAGGCAGTCCATTTCTCATCCATCTCTCTCTTGCTTCAATATGTCAATTTCTAACTTTATGGAGACAAAGCAGCTGTGCTATATTCAGCTTATAATAACCCTCCTACTTACAGCTATTTGTTCTCCCCTCAGTTTTATTTTACTCCTATAAAAATCCCTTCTCTTTTAATCTCTATTAATAGGTCCTTCACATCATTTTAACGAAAATATTTCAGGGTTTTCTATAACAACATTTCCCAGTTTCATTAGATGATGTTAAAAATGGAACACCCATTAGCATCCTGCTGACCTATTGTTCAATGGAATAACATTTTGGAAACATGGCTCACTGATGTTTGCACATTCCTCTTTAAATATTAAGATAAAAAGGGTGCCTGGCTGGCTCAGTTGGTAGAGCATGTGACTCTTGATCTTGGGGTCATGAGTTCAAGCCCCAAATTGAGCATAGAGCTTACTTTAAAATATTTTTTAAAAAATATTAAGATAAAAGCTAAATGTGATATCCTTGTAAGTACATCATTTATATCACATATAAAGAAGCCTTCTCAGCTGCAGCAAGGTCATATTTCTGTAAAACAAAAAGTCTCTAAGGAAACACAAAGATAACAGGGGAGATAAAAACAAGGACATCAGAAGAAAATTTAGCCTCTGACATATATAGCCACAGCAAACAGTATACACAGTCTAACTTCTCTATCCGTATAAACATAAAACCTCACATTAAAGGCCTATTTACATCAGTTTCCTTAACCTATATTTTTTGTCTTTTAACCAAACTTTCAAGGCATATCAAAAGCCAAAAAAAAAAAAAAACAAAAACACACACACTATCAAGAGACAGAGCAAGCATCAGGACCATATTTAGGTATGGTAGAAATTTTGGAATTATAATACCAGGATTTTAAAACAACTATGGTTAATATGCTAAGTGCTCTAATGGGAAAAGTGGATAACATTCAAAAATGGATGGGTAATATAAGCACAGAGATAGAAACCCTAAGAAAAAATTCAGAAGTTAAGCTAGAAATCAAAATCAGTGTAAAAGAAATGAAATCTGTCTTTGATGGGTTCTTCAATAGACCGTACATGGCTGAGAATAGAATCAATGTGCTTCAGGAAATGTCAGTAGAAACTTCCAAAAGAGAATGCAAAGAGCTAAAGGAGTGAAAAAGACTAAACAGAATATCCATGAGCTGGGAGACAATTACAAAAGATGTAATATACATGTACTAGAAATACCAGAACAAGAGAAAAGAGAGAAAGGAACAGAGGAACTATTTGAAGTAATAATGGTTGAGAATTTTCCAAAATTAATGGCACAGTCCAAACCACAGATCTAGGAAGCTTAGAAAACATAAATCAGGATAAAAACCAGAAAAGATATACCTGTGCATATCATATTCAAATGGAGGAATATCTGGGGCACCTGGGTGGCTCAGTCAGTTAAGTGTCTGACTCTTTATTTCTACTCAGGTCATGATCTCAAGGTCATGAGATTGAGCCCCTCATCAGGCTCTGCAGTGGGCATAGAGCCTGCTTAAGATTCTCTCTCTCCCTCTCCCTCTGCCCCTCCTCCCCCACTAGGGCTCTCTCTCTAAAATTAAAAAAAAAAAATGGCAGAATATCAAAGACAAAGAGAAAATATTGAAAAAACCCAGAGAAACCAACCACATTACCTATAAAGGAGCAGGGTAAGAATTACATCAGATTTCTCTTCAGAAACCTTGCAAGCAAGAAGAGGGTGGGGTGAAATATTTAAAGTGTTGAAGAAAAAAACAAGCACTGACCTAGAATTCTGTATCCAGCAAAATTATTCTTCCAATATGAAGGAAAAATAAAGACATTCTCAGACTAAAAGAGAGAGAGAGAGAAAATTTGTCCCCAGTAGACCTGTCCTTCAGGGGGGATTATAATCAAAATTCTTCAGAGAGAAGGAAAATTATATAGGTCAGAAACTCAGATCTCTGTATATATTTTTTAAAAGCGTATTAGAGAAGGAATAAATTAAGGTTAAATGAAATCTTCTCTTTTTATTCTTAATTGATTTAACAGATTACAAATTGTTCAAAATAATATCAACAGCATGTGTGGTGATTAAAGCTTATAGACAAGTGAAATAAATGACAGCCATCTTATAAGGGATGAGAGGGAGGAACTGGAAATATTCTGTTATACAAAGTACATGCACTACCTGTGAAGTAGTATGGTGTTATCTGAAAGTGAACTTGGATATATTGTAAATGTATATTGCAAATTCTAGGGCAACCACTAAAACAAAATAAAAACAGAAATATCATTGATATGCTGAGAGAAGATGATATATAAAATGTACAATTTAAAATAGAGAAGGCAGAAAAAGAGAAAAAAACAAAAAGGCAACATAGAAAACAGTAACAAATATGTAGATATTAATCCAACTATATCAATGATCACTTTAGACATCAATAGTCTAAATGCACCAGTCGAAAGAGACCATCAGGGTAAGTTAAAAAAAATAAGATCCTCTTTACATGTAACCTAAAAGAAACACACTTTAAATATAAAGACATGGATAGACTGAAAATAAAGGGATAGAGAAAGAAATACTATGCTAACATTAAACAAATGAAAGCTGGAGTAGCTCTATTAATTTCAGAATACACAGAATTCAGAGCATGAAACATTACCAGGATAAGGCCGGGGCGGGGGGGTGTTACATAATGATAAGAGGCTCAATTCTCAAAGACAACATAACAATCTTTACTGTGTATGCACCTAACGACAGAGTGCAGAAATACATGAGGCAAAACTGATAGAATTGCAAGGAAAAATAGACAAATCCACTATTATAGTTGGAGACTCCAATACCCCTCTATCAGTAGTTGATAGATTCAGTAAGTATAAAATCAGTAAAAACCAACTTGAATTGAACAGCACCATCAATCAAAAGGATCTAATTAAAATTTATAAAATACTTCATCCGAAACAGTAGAATACATTCTTCTCAAGCTCACATGGAACATTCACCAAGATAGAACATATCCTGGGACATAAAGCACCTTAAAAATTTTAAAAAATAGACATCATTCAAATTATGCTCGCAGATCACAATGGAATTAAACTAGAAATCAATTACAGAAAAATAACTGGAAATCCCTAAAATACTTGGATATTAACCAACACACTTCTGAATAACACCAACGTCAAAGAACTCTCAAAGGAAACTAAAATATTTTGAAACAATTTTATGAAAATATAATTTATCGGGGTGCCTGGGTGGATCAGTTGGTTAAGCGTCTGCCTTTTGCTTAGGTCACGATCCCAGTGTCCTGGGATCGAGCCCCGCACTGGGCTCCTTGTTCAGTGGGGAACCTGCTTCTCCCACTCCCCCTGCTTGTGCTCGCTCTCTCTGTGTCAAATAAATACATAAAATCTTTTAAAAAAAGAAAATATAATTTATCAAAATTGTGGTATGCAGCAAAACAGTGCTTAGAGAGAAATTTATAGCACTGAATGAATATATTAAAAAATAAAAAAGATCTAAACATCAATAATCGAAGCTCCCATCTTAGGCAACTAAAGAAAGAAGAGCAAATTAAAGCCAAAGTAATCAGAAGGAAAAAAGATAATAAAAATTAGAGCTGAAATCAATGATATGAAAACAGGAAATCAATAGAGAAATTCAATAAAACAAAAAAAGTTGGTTCTTTAAAAGATTAATAACATAAGTCACTAGGTAGTTTAAGGAAAAAGGGAAAAACACAAATTGCTAATATCAGAAATGTTTCTGTGGACACTAAGAGGATAATAAAGGAATAGTATAAACAACTTTGTCCAAACATTGATAACATAGAAGAATTGCAACAATTCCTTAAAAGACATAAGCTACCAAAACTAACACAAGTATAAATAGATAATCTGCATAAACCTAGAACTATTAAAGAAGTTGAATCAATGCTTAACAACCTTCCAAAAGAGAAAGCACTATCCTCAGGTTCACTGGTGAATCCTACAAAACATTTAAAGAAGTAATCATACCAATTTTATCTAATCTCTCAAAGAAAATAGAAGTTGAGGGAATAAGTCCCCCCAAAATTCTGAGACTGGCATTACCCTAATACTAAAACCAGGCAACTACATTACAAAAAGAGAAAACTACAGACCAATATATTTCATGCAGATAGGTATAAAAATCCTCACAAAATATTAGCCAATAAACCCCAACAATGTATAAAAGGAATATATACTACAACCTAGTAGAATGTATTCTAAGTATGCAAGACTGTTCAACTTTTGAAAATCAATTAATGTAATCAATCACATGAAAGGTTAAAGAAGGAAAACGATATGATCGTGTCAGTACAGCAGAAAAAGCATTTGGAGAAATTCAACACCCATTCATGATAAAAACTCAGAAAACTAAGAATAGAAGAGAATTCTTTAAACTTAATAAGGAGTGTCTACAAGAAATTTACAGCTAACATAAGGGTAAGATGCTTTCTGCTGAGATCAGGAACAAGGAAAGAATATCCCCACTCACCGTTCTTGTTTAACATGACACTGGAAGTCCTAGTTAATGCAATAAGAGAAAAAAGGAAATAAAGGTATACAGATGGGGAAGGAAGAATTAAAATTAGTTGTTCACAGATGACATGACTGTCTTTGTAGAAAATCTCAAATAATCAACAAAAAGGCCCTGGAACTAATGAGCAATTATAGCAATTTTGCAAGATACATGGTTAATATACAAATTTCAATTTTTTTCTTGTATACCAGCAATGAAAATTTGGAATTTGAAATTAAAAACACAATACCATTTATATTAGCACCAAAATTAAATAATTAGGTATAAATCTACAAAAATATGTACAAAATCTATATAAGGAAACCTGCAAAACACCACTGATAAAAGAAATCAAAGATCTAAATAAGTGGAAAGATATTCCATGAGCATGAATAGGAAGGCTCAATATTTTCAAGATGTCAGTTCCCAAATTAATCTATAAATTCAATGTAATCCCACTCAAAATCCCTACAAGTTATTTTGTGGATATCAGCAAACTGATTCTAAAGTTTATATGGAAAGGCAAAAGACCAAGAATAGCAAACGATACTGAAGGAGAACAAGGCAGAGGATAGACATTACCCAACTTCAATAATGTCCATAAAGCTACAGTAATCTAGACAGCGTGGTACTGCCAAAAGAAAAGACCAGTAGATCAATGCAACAGAAGAAAGAGGCCAGAAATAGATCCACACAAATATAATCAACTAGTTGTTGACAAAGGAGTAAAGGTAAGTCAATGGAAAAACTACACTCTTTTCTACAAATGGTGATGAAACAACTGGTCACCTACATGCAAAAAAAAAAAAATGAATCTAGACACAAATCATAGATCTTTCAAAAATATTAACTCAAGGGGTGCCTGGGTGGCTCAGTCATTAAGCGTCTGCCTTTGGCTCAGGTCATGATCCCAGGGTCCTGGGATGGAGCACCGCTTCGGGCTCCCTGCTCAGCGGGAAGCCTGCTTCTCCCTCTCCCGCTCCCCCTGCTTGTGTTCCCTCTCTTGCTGTGTCTCTCTCTGTCGAATAAATAAAATCTTAAAAAAAAAAATATTAACTGAAAATGGATCACAGAGCTAAATATAAAATGTGAAACTGTAAAACTCCTAGAAGCTGATCTAGATGACCCCTGAGTTTCGTGATGACTTTATAGATACAACACAAAAAGTGTAATCCATGAAAGAACACGTTAGTAAGTTGGACTTTGGTTAAAAATGAATCTTCTCTGCAAAATACTCTGTTAATAGAATGAAAAGCAAGCCAACAATTGAGAGGAAAAGCTTTGCAAAACAGACATCTGATAGAAAAGACTGGTATCCAAAATATACAAAGAACATTTAAAATTACAATAAGAAAACTATCAACCCCATTAAAAAATGGACAGTGAGGGGCGCCTGGGTGGCTCAGTCGTTAAGCGTCTGCCTTCGGCTCAGGTCATGATCCCAGGGTCCTGAGATTGAGCCCCGCATCAGGCTTCCTGCTGGGTAGGAAGCCTGCTTCTCCTCTCCCACACCCCTGCTTGTGTTCCCTCTCGCTGTGTCTCTCTCTGTCAAATAAATAAATAAAATCTTTAAAAAAAATGGGCAACGATCTGAACAACTGACCAAAAAAGATAAAGAGATGGCAAATAAGCATGTGAAAAGATGCTCAAAATTGTATGTCATTATGAAATTGAAAATTAAAACAAAGAAGAGCCAACCTTAGCTAAATGGACAAAAAAAAAAAAAAAAAGATCTGTGTCCATGGTGATTGAGATGAACAAGGAATACATCATGCCTGGTCCCCAGGCAAGGTGTAAGCCAGTGTGAAAGTTCACATGCATGTTTGTGGGAAGTGGGGCGTGGGGCTGGAGGCAGAGCTGTAGTTATGAAGAATCAGCACAGCTGCTTCTATATCTCAGGCTTAACAATTGGGGTTTATTTGATTCTGAGATTTAGATTTCAGGGGCAAGTCAGGGTAACACAGGTGCTAGTGCAGTCACTGGGTATGGAACCATGGCTGCTGCAATCTGTTAGACTGGAATCCATTGTAGGATGAATTAAATATTGCTTAGCAGTTAGATAGTATCGTTTAATCTCTTTTTTTTTCTTGCTTTCTGACTTTAAAGATGAAATTTAACCTATCTGATCTGGTTTCCTCACCTGTTACATGAAGGTAGTAACAGCATATTTTGGTAATATTCCATATTGACCACTATTGTTGTAAGTTAATACACATAAAGATCTTAAAATAGGGCCTTTCTCAGTGAGAGAAATGCTAATGAGTAATAATGCCTGTTCTTTAAATGAATTCACAATAAATTGTTCAACAGATATTTAAAAGTCTTACAACAAAATCTGTCAGCTATTGGTAGATTCAACACTCTGTCAGCAAGATCTTGGAATCAAAATCCAGAATTATCAGAGAAGCCTGTGCCAGTATGATTTTGAATATATCTGTAAACGTTAAGGATAAGAAATTGTGTAAGATAGAAACTACAAGTAAATGTAGCTTCCACAAGAACAGAGATTTCTTTCATTTGTGTTTCTACCATATCTCCAGTGCCTAGGATAAAGAAGGTATTCATGTGTATTTCTTGAATGAATGAAAGGCACCAGAGACTTTAAGAAAGTGAAAGAACAGTTCAGGGAGGCAAGGAGATTCGCACACACCCACAGATCCCAGCAGAGCTCAGACTCCCTTCTTCAAGCCTGGCATTCACCCAAGATAGTATGCTGTGGAATAAAGAAAAAAGTGATCCACAGTTCAGCTAAAGCCATTTAAACAGCACAGTAAAAGCAGCCCTCCTCTGATAACTGACATCCACTGTCAGTCCAGATACTGTATAGAATCATCTCCAGATGGTTTTTTATCACCTAAATATTGCATAGTTATAACAAATGTTTAAAAACAAATAAAAGCTGAAATGAAAATATATGAAAATTCATGGTAAAATTATAGTTCCTTTTTCATCCTCAAAACCATCAGTGATTTTCAGCAAATGGGGACTTTGTCCAAGATGAACCTCAAAGGCCATTGCAAAAGTCTCTGTTCTTTAGAAAACAGAGACGGGGGATTGCTGGAGAAGGTGGTTATAGGGGTCAGAGATGAGCCCCCGGAATTGATCTTCCCAGGGGTTGAAGGCCAAGTAAAGTAAGTCAAGGGGGATGGACTTTCAAGTCAAGATGGTGAGTAAATTTAGTTCCTACTGCTGCTGTAACACATTACCACATT
This sequence comes from Mirounga leonina, assembly GCF_011800145.1. Classification (NCBI taxonomy): domain Eukaryota; kingdom Metazoa; phylum Chordata; class Mammalia; order Carnivora; family Phocidae; genus Mirounga; species Mirounga leonina. The sequence goes on along the minus strand of NW_023270121.1, from coordinate 922,191 downwards.
GTTGGCGACTCAAAATAACACAAATGTATTAGCTTACAGCCCTGGATGTTGGGAATACAAAAAGGACCTCATTGGTCTGAAATGAAGGTGATGGTCAGGCTTCAATTCTCTGAGGGATCCTAGGGAGAATCTGCTTTTCTTGCCTATTCCAGCTTCTGGAAGCTGCCTGCATTCCTTGGGCCCTGGCTTTGTTTCATCTTCAAAGCCAGCAATGGCCTATCCAGTCTTTCCCATGCTACTTTGATGTGACACTGACTCTCCTGCCTACTTCTTCCACATTTGAAGTACTTTTGTAATTACATTGGCCGGGAAGAGACCCAGCATATTTTTATTTTAAATTCAGCTGATGAGCAATCTTAATTCGGTCAGCAATCTTACTTCTCCTTTGCCCTGTAACATCACATATTTACAGGTTCTGGAGAATAGGATGTGGACATCATTGAGGGACCTTTATTCAGCCTATCACAGTGAAAGCGGCATTTAGTTGGGTTTAAAATGGGCACCAGCAGGTTGGTGCTCAACCACAGTCGTGCTTAAACACGTTGCTCTGTTTGCCCCATGGAGCACAGAAAGGAAGGGCTCAAGACTAGAGGAAGGATGTAGGGGTAAAGGAATCAGAGGATTCAAAAACCACCAGGTGCTGTCTTGGGAAGTAGGTACATGATGGGGTCTTCCTCCAAAGAATGTCTGGGGAAACTAGACAGGTATGTATGGCAAGTGGCTGAGATCCAAGCTGGTTCTACTCCCTGCCACATT
>NW_023270121.1:897306-921425 GCF_011800145.1 Mirounga leonina | reverse complement strand
CCGGTGGCGTCGGCTACTCCGGGCCCTGATTCTGGAAAGGGGCCTGTTGGGTCCCGGGCCCTGGGCGCTGTCCTTTCCCACAGCTGCCTGGTTGATGCCAAAGTCTTTCTGTGTGGTAGATCTGGCGCATTTAGCAAAAGGGCAGTTGAGTGGGTAGATTATGAAGACATCAAAATGAAGTGTTTATCCACCTCATAATATTGCCTTCCACATTTATATTTTGCACCCAAATAAATGCAAGGAAATGACAGAGTGAGGAGTAGATCACCTTTCACAGGAAGGGTCTGTGTGAAGAAATAGTGTGGCATTAATCCACCTTTCTCCTTCAGGATCCTTTTTCTCAACATCGCAGCCCACTTTAATATGTTGAGGTGTGGGAATGGTGGGTCAGAATGGAGGGGAATGTTTTCCGAAGCGTCAATTTAAACCCTATGACGTTTATACTTACTTCCTGATTCTTCAAAAGGTGGTGTTAGGACCTGAATTCTGGGAAACTGTCTATTAACCTGGTATTTTGCTGCCATTGTCAGTATATTCTCTTGGTGTTTTGCTGAATGCTCCTCCTCCTTTTTGCAGGACGTGACTCTTCTCCCCCTAAAAACTGTTCTTTGGTGGGAAGGATAGAAGTTCCTGAGGACCCCTGCTGTGTAGGCTGGCTGGCATCGGTGGCAATGAGGTAGTGTCTGTGTATGCATGGGGAAACGGTAGGGGCATGCAAAAATGGTATTGAAATAATAGTCACTATTATCTTTACTGAGTGCTTTCTAAATACAGTTGCCTACATTCCACTGTCCACTCTCCCGTCTCATATTTTGTTCAGGGAAAGAGGTGTGGCCTCTGCTGGGAAAATGACAGAATTAAAAATTAGGAGGAAGTATAATTAGACAAGCTGCAGGTCTTGGGGGAATGGATGCAAAATCATCTGGTAGGAGCAGACAGGTGGGAGACATTTAACATGGCTTCAGATAAACAAAAGTATGTGTTATAACACTTGTGATGGGTGTTGGGCTAAGTCAGTCTCTTCTGTTTTCTCTCTTTTGCCTTTTTATTTATTCTTAAGTTTGTTTCTTTATAGGTTCCTATAGAAATCTGTAGATAGTTGTTCACTTTGAATTAAGCAAGAGGACGAAAACTATTCATTTGGATCCAAGGTGAGTGTGAGCATGAGCACCCCTATTGATTGGGGATGGAAATGGGCTACTGGCAAGTAGGTGAGACCAGATCATATCTTGGAGCCATTGTCTTCCAACTTTCCAGACACTTCTATCCTTACATTTGTATATAGGAAATGGGGATAAGTTAAGCCAGGATTGTGCCTAGAGGGTAATTGATAGATACCCAGGAAATGGAGTGAGAAGCCATGAGGACCAAGGAGGCCAGCAACATTATATAACCAAAGTTCTAGATTTGGAAAGGCATGTATTGAGTTTAGAATTCAGAGGACCTGTTGTCTACCAAATACTCAAAATTCCAAACCTCCTGTATTTTGTCCATAGGTCTGCCTGTATATTGGCTGTAGGCCTTATCATTCCTGAAAGTAAGGAAGGGGAAGAAAATTGCACTAGGTGAGTATAGGTTGGTGTGAGGCCGATCTTGATAGACCTGGATGTTTCTTAGCCTTTCTCACTTTCAGCAAGCTTTTCCATTATCCCTGCTCCTATGTGATACAGAGAAAAGAGTGTGTTAGTGCCTGGGCAGTACATTGTTGGGCATTAGTGGGAGCATGGAAGGGATAAAATGAGGTAACAGAGTTTTCTAATATTCCACTTCTACCACACAATCCATCTCTATTCTCATGTCTTGTGTGGCTGTCTGCCTGGAGAAGCACAGCTGGAAGAGACTTAAAGCTCATTTTCTTCTTCCACCTCAGATCCATCTCCAGTGGTGGCTACAGTGGCCTTGGAGTGGCAGATCATCACCTTCAACAGGTCTGAACTCAGGAACCATCATCTTCACTCAGGCTGATCGCCTCTGTCTTCTCTCTGTATCACTGACAGAGGCTGTGTGTTTGGAAAGGGGACTGTGTGACTGATGAGCTGATGACTAACTCTTGCTACAAAGTTTATGTCTGACCCAGTGAAAGAGTGTTAAGACATTGACCTGGGACACATTGAGAACCAAGGCCAAGATTGTATAGGTCTATATAACTGGTCTTCAACCATGACTGGGGCTAAGAATGAGAGTAAAAACAAAGCCAAAACTCAAAAAAGGGCTGGTATACAAGCTGAAGCAAAGAGGGAGTCTACTGCCATAGTCAGACCTATAGCCAAGACCCAGGACAAAGCAATAGCCAAAGCAGGGTCTCAAGCTGATGCAGCGGCAGTGACGAAGGCAAGGTCTAAGAACAGGATTGTTACTGAGATAAAGGAAAGAGCCCTGGCAGATTTCAGTCCCAAAGCTGACGATGAGGCCACTAGAGTATCTGGGATGTCTTCTGTGTCTGAGGCTAATGCTGAGTCCAGGTCCATATGTAAAGATAAGGCTGGTATTGATACCTGGTTTTGGGCTGGGGAAGAGGCCAATGTCGGTTCCTGGTTTTGGAATGGAGAAGAGGCTAGTAATCGTTCCAGTGCTAAGGATGAAGGTAAAGCTGGTACTGGTCCCCCATCCTGTGCTGAAAAGTTAGAGCCTGTGGCTGGGGCCAGCTGCAGAGCTAGGCCAGGGACTGAGGAGGAGGAGGAGGAAAATGTTATTGGGAACTGGTTTTGGGATGGAGATGAAGCTAGTTTTGATCCTAATCCTAGACCTGTGAGTAGGATAGTTAGGCCCCAGCCTGTGGATGAAATTAATGAAAAAAATAGGCCCAAGGACTGGTCTGAGGTAACTATCTGGCCCAAAGCCCCTGCTGTAACTCCAGCAGTGTTAGGATTTAGATCCCAAGTCCCATTTGAGACAAAGCCTCCTTCATATATTGTCCTGGCCTCAGCTGAGGAAAATACCCATTCTTTGCCTGTGGTAACAACATGCCCTTCTAGGAGCACTACTTCATGCTCACAGCCTGTCCCTGAGTACCCATTTGGTTCTGACCCTTGCATCCAGACTATAGAGGAGATTAGACGCCAAATCAGGATCAGGGAAGTGAATGGGATTAAGCCATTTGCTTGCCCTTGCAAAATGGAATGCTACATGGACTCTGAGGAATTTGAAAAACTTGTTACCTTACTTAAGTCAACTACTGATCCTCTCATTCATAAAATAGCTCAAATTGCAATGGGGATCACTAATGTTCATCCCTTTGCCCAAGAGTTTATTAATGAGGTGGGTGTAGTGACGCTTATTGAAAGCTTGCTCAGTTTTCCTTCCTCTGAAATCAGAAAAAAGGCCGTAATTACTCTGAATCCTCCTTCTGGGGATGAGAGACAACGCAAGATTGAATTACACGTTAAGCATATGTGTAAGGAAACCATGTCTTTCCCCTTGAACTCACCCGGACAGCAATCTGGATTAAAGATACTAGGGCAACTGACTGCTGATTCTAACCATCACCACATTGTTGGCAGTTACTTTTCAGAGCTTTTCCACTTGCTATCCCTGGGAAATCGTAAAACCAGAAATCTTGTTTTAAAAGTACTTTTGAATATGTCTGAAAATCCAGCTGCAGCCAGAGACATGATCAATACAAAGGCCTTAGCAGCATTAAAACTCATCTTTAACCAGAAAGAGGCAAAAGCCAATCTCGTTAGTGCTGTGGCCATATTTATTAACATAAAGGAGCATATCAGAAAGGGTTCAGTTGTAGTTGTTGATCACATGAGTTACAATACACTGATGGCCATTTTCCGTGAAGTTAAAGTAATTATTGAAACAATGTAAAATGAGCCAGAAATAAAAGTGAACGCTTTGAACAGTCTAATAGGCTGTGTATTCCCAAAGAGCCTTGCATAATATTTTGATTATTACAGTGTACACATTATAAATCACATCTGTAATGTGACATTACCTGCGACAGTCTCTAGGTTTGAGCTAGACCATTTTTGAGATATCAAATGAATATTGCACTGTAAGCTGAAAACATCTGTTGATTTTTATCTTGTGTAGATGGGCAACTTTTTAACATTTTACTTAAGATAGTGAACCAATTCATCTTAAGTAGGCTGAACTTATTCATTAGTATTTGCTTAGATCTATTTGTGGCTTCAAATGGCAAAAAAAAAGAAGGTATCATTGAATTTGTTATCTAGTTGCAGAAATAAAGCATATGCCCACAAAAAGATAACCAACAGCACTCACATATATCCATACATACACACATTCATTGCTGAATGTGCACTCAACATGTAAAGGCAGGAGTTGCTATAGGCTGTTTAATGTAAGAGGAATTACTGTTTGTCCCTTATTCTGCCTTCATCAGATAATTCATGGTAGGAATTATAACCACTGGTGTAAAATGAAGAGAATGTCTGTGTGTGTGAAAATATTAGGTTATATGCTTTGAGATTTCTCAATAGCTAAGAAACTAAAACAAGATCATACTGTAAATACTGTTTGTAACTTGCTTTTTTCCCCACTGTGTATTGTGAACATCTTTCCATATCAATAAATGTGCTTCTATAACATATTTTTGAATCACTTAATGTTTTTTCTGTGTTAACAATTAGCGCATAGTGCCCTAATGTTTCATTGCATATCCCTCTTAAAAATATGCACACATTTATTCTTTTGGAAAAACAAGAGTATAGTATTCTGCAACTTGCCTCATCTTTATAATTATCTTTCCAATTTAGTATTATGCAGATCTAACACGAGATTTTTATTTAATAGCTTTATTGAGGTACAATTGACATACATTAATCCATACATATTTAAAGTATACAATTTGGGGGCACCGGGGTGGCTCATTGAGTTAAGCGTCTGGCTCTTGATTTCAGCTCAGGTCATGATCTCGGGATTGGTGAGATCGAGCCCAGCATCGGACTCTGCACTGAGCATGGGGCCTGCTTAAGATTCTCCTCTCTCTGTCCCTCCCTGCTTCTCTCTCTCTCTAAATTAAAAAAAAAAATTTTTTTAAGTATGTCATTTAATACATTTTGACAAATGTATACATATGTGAAACTATCACCACAGTTGAGATATTGAACATATCCATAACATATCCATCACCACCCCCAGAGTTTCTTCATGCCCCTTTTAATCCCTCCCACATTTCCCTATGTCTCCTTGCCTCCAAGCAACCACTGATCTGTTTTTTGACAATACAGAATTGTTTTCATTTTCTGAAATTTTATATAAATGGAACCATACAGCATGTATTTGGGGGAGTGGTCAGGGGTGTGTGGCTTCTTTACTCAGCGTAAGTATTTGAGACCCATCCATGTTATGTGTTTCAATAGTTCATTGCTTTTTTATTTCCAAGTAGTCTATATGGTAATATCACAGATTATCCATTTACCTGTTGATGGAGATTTGGGTTGTTGCCAGATTTGGGCTATTACAAATAAAGCTGCTATGAGCATTTGTATACAACTGTTTCTGTGGACATGTGCTTTGCTTTTCTCTTGGGTAAATACCTAGGAGTGGAATGGCTAGATCATACGGTAGGTATACATTTAACTTACATTTTCCAAAGTGGTTGTACTGTTTTACATTCCTGCAGCAGTGTGTGAGAATTCTGATTTCTCCACATGCTTTTTAACACTTTGTATGGTTGGTCTTTTTAATTTTAGCTATATCTCATTGTAGTTCTTTTTTCTTGAATTTAAGTATAGTTGACATACAATGATATATTAGTTTTAGGTGTATAACAGTGATTCAACATTTATATATGTTACAAAATGATCATGATAAGTCTAGCTACCATCAGTCACCATATAAAGCTGTTGCATATTATTAAGTATATTCTCTATGCTGTGCATTGTATCCTTGTGTCTTATTTTATAACGGTAAGTTTGTACCACTTAACCCCCTTCCCCTATTTTGCCAATTCCCTTCCTATACCCTCCCCTCTGGCAACCACCAGATTATCCTCTGTATCTATGAGTCTGTTTCTGTTTTGTTTGTTCATTTGCTTTTTAGGTTTCACATATAAGTAAAACTATATAATATTTTACTTTTTCTGTCTGACCTATTTCACTTGACAAAATATCCTCTAGGTCCATCCATGTCATGATTGGCAAGATTTCATTCTTTTGTATGACCGAGTAAAATAATCCATTGTATATGTACCACATCTTTATTCATCTATCAATGGACACTTAGGTTGCTTTCATATCATGGCTATTGTAAATAATGCTGCAATGAACATAGAAGTGCAAATATCTTTTTGAGTTAGTGTTGTCATTTTCCTCAGATGAACACCCAGAAGTGGAACTGCTGGATTGAATGATAATTCTATTTTCAGTTTTTTGAGGAATATCCATACTGTTTTCCATAGTGGCTGCACCATTTTGCATTCCCACCAACAGTGCAACAAGATTCCCTTTTCTCCACATCCTCATCAATATGTGGTATTTCTTATTGATACTAACCATTCTGCAAGGTGTAAACTGATGCTGTGGTTTTGATTTGCATTTCCCCAATGATCAGTAATGTTGAGCAACTTTTCATGTTGGCCATCTGTATGTCTTCTTTGGAGAAATGTCTATTCAGGTCCTCTGCCTATTTTTTAATTGGATCGTGGTTTTTTTTTTTTTTTTTTTTTTATATATTGAGTATATGAGTGTGTATATATATAGGATTTAACCACTTATCAGTTTTCTCATTTGAGACATCTTTTCCCATTCAGTAGGTTGCCTTTTCATTTTGTTGATGGTTTCCTTTGCTGTGCAAAAGCTTTTGTTTGATGTAGTTCCATTAGTTTATTTTCGCTTTCCTTGCTCGAGGAGATAGATCCAAAAAAATATTGCTCAGACTGATACCCAAGACTTTACTGCCTGTGTTTTCTTTCTCATTGTAGTTCTAATTTGCCTTTCTCTAATGACGAATGATGTTGACTATCTTTTCATATGCATATTTGCCATCCATATATTTTGGGTGAAGTTTATGTAAATGTTTTGCTCTTTTTTTTTTTTAAACTGGGTTCATTTTTATTGTTGATTTGTAAGAGTTGTTATTATATATACTGGATACAAGTCTATTATCAGATATATGTTTTACAAATAGTTTCTCCCAGTCTATGGATTGTTTTTTAATCTTAAAAATGACTTTTGAAGAATAGAAGTTTTAAATTTTGATAAGGAACAGTCCTTTACCAGTTGTATTTTGCTGTTTTTTTGAGAAACCATTGCCTAACCAAGGTCACAAAGATTTTATACTATATTCTAAAAATTTTACAGTTTTAGGTGTCACATTTAGGTCTGATCCATTTTGAGATTTTGTATATTGTCCAAGTTATAAGTTAAAGTTCATTTTTTGGCATAGTGATATCCAGTTATTGCAGCATCACTTGCTTAAAAGACTTCTTTCTCCCTTGAGTTGTCTTTGTTGCATCTTTGTCAAAAAATCAGTTGTCCCTGTATGTATGGATCTGTTTCTAGACTCTTTCTGTTCCATTGATGTACTTGTGTATCTTGATTGCAATGCCACGCTGTCTTGATTACTGTAGCTTTATAATTTCTTGAAATCAGGCAGTGTGAGTCATTTAACTTTATCATTTTTCAAAGTTATTTTGGTTATTTTTACTTTTGTTTTTCCATATAAATTTTAGAATCTGCTGACCCATTTCTACAAAAACTCCAGCTGGGATTTTGATTGAGATAGTTCTAAATCAGTAGATTAATTAAGGAGAAATAACATCTTAACAGTGTTGAATCTTCTGACCCATGAACAAAATATCTCTCTCTGCTTATTTAGGTCTCCTTTGATTTCTCTCAGCAGCATTTTGTAGTTTTGCAACATAACTTTTTAGTATATTCTTTCATATTCATATTTTTTCCTGTGAAAATGGATGTATCCCTGTTTATATCTTCATACCTGTTTGAATATTTCTGTATGATAAATTCCTTGAAGTGGAACTTCTTTGTCAAAAATCATGAATGGCAGTGCCCTCCTGCCAAAAACCACCAGGAATATGTCTGTATTTGAACAAGTTTGGTTGCAAAGAGAAAGAACATGTACCATGGCAAATAATGTGGTACTTCAAGAAGAGGGTTTTAGAAATGACTTATTATAGGATTAGGACTTTGGTTAGGTGATTTAGGGGAGGGTTTAAGGAAGTGAGGCTTTGCTGTAGATTGAAAGTTGTTTGGAAGCATGAGTACTTGAAGCATGATTTGCTATCTAAAAAAATCTTACTTTACAAATGGGGAAGACTAGGCCAGGGCTACAGTTGTGATAGGTAAAGAAGCAGAAGTCACTCATATTAGCCAGAATAAGGGGATATTTGGTTATTTTTGTGATCTGGACAATGTCTCCCAGTGTTCATACATGATTACATAGTGGTCTTGTTTTTCTCTTGATATATCACAGTCATAGAGTGACTTTATCTGATATTAATGTTCTATGAAGTTGTTTATATTCAACAAGAGAATACCAGGGCCTGGCTCTGAGTGCCAGGCCAGCTCCTAGATGTCAGGGGCTGCATTTCTTCTCATGGATATTTACAAATTTTGACATATACTGGCCAACTGACTTCTAAAATATATCCACTCAACCCATGGAGCATGAATGTCTATTTCTTCATATACTTGCCAACACATCAATATTATCAGTCTTTGCTACTCTGAGGGGCAAAAAAAAGAAACCTCTCTCTGTCATTTTTATAACATTTTAAAGTTTACATAATATTCCATATTATGAATGTGACAACTGAGTCACACCTCTATATTCTGTTGGGTAATTCTAGGGATGTAAAGATGGACCCCATCACCTAGTGGGAAGGGAGTGGAGTATATACATGTATATATCACTTTCCCTATCTTATGCCCCCTCATTGCAACTCTTCCCCTGTGATCTTCAGATTCAGGCCCTCACAAGTACTACTGACTGACAACCAGAAAAGCTGTATCACTTTACACTCCATGAGCTAAATTTAAAACAGAAGAGTGAAGAGTTTAGCTATGCTGACACTGTTTTACAGAATTTTGTTCTGAATTGTGTTATGGACCCACACTCAGGCAACAGCTACGGTCAGTAGACTAGCAAGTGATATGTACACAGAAGTACAGCTGAGGACAGAATAGGAATTATTAATGAAACAAGCAAAAGCTTTGCAGTGAGAAAAACTGCTTTCCAGTCACAGCTGTATAAAGATTATATTGTTATATAGGTATATATTGTCATAAAGATTAATTGTATAAAGATTAATTGTATTTTAAGTACTTTAGATTAAAGACATTGGTCATTCTTAGATAAGCTTCAGAACAGCATCATAATTAATCATGAGTTGATAAAAAGCTTCAGTAAATCAACATGCAGATTTTGCTTTAAAAGATCATGGGGCCACCTTAGCTTACTCTGGACAACTACTCTCAGAGTTACGTACCCTGTCAGCAAATGTCTGAAAGAAGCTCTGGCTATTTATCTCCTAGAGGTGCCATGTCCCCCTTACTAGTCATTACCAAGGTTTCCCTAAAGGAGAGAACAGCAGAAACATGCAAACTGTTTCTTGTGTATGTTGAACACTTCATTTAGCAAACTAAACTTGGCTATCATGGTTGTGATACACAAAATAAAGCAAAGTATAAAAATCCTGGGGTAGAATATTTTTTTTTTCTCCAGAAATTGTTAATCATCCATGTGGGAAGGGGAGACTTGCTACTCTACTCCTCACAGCCCAGTTAAGTACTTGTGCAAACCTCTAAAATATGTCAAGGAAAGAAAAATACCATATGATTTCACTCATATGTAGAATTTAAGAAATGAAACAAATCAAGAAAAAAAGAAGGAAAAACAGTCTTAAATACAGAGAACAAGCCGGTGGTTGCCAGAGGAGAGGTGAGTGGAGGTGATGGGTGAAATAGATAAAGGAGATTAAGAGTATGCTTATCGTGATGAGCACTGAGTAATGTATAGAATTATTGAATCATTATACTGTACACCTGAAACTAATATAACTGTATGTTAATTACACTTCAATAAAAATTATGTTAAAGGTAGAAGGAGACAAGCTGGTGGAAGAGTAAGGGACCTCGTTTCATCTGGTCTCTTGAATTTAATCAGATATCTATCAAATCATTCTGAATACCTATGAATTCAACCTGAGATGTAAGAGAATTGCTGGAATTCTACAAATAGAAAAGCGACTACTTTTTGCAAGGTAAGAGGTGAGGAGAAGTGACTCTGAGGGGATATATATTGGAAGATAAATGGCCGGCGGGGGGGGGGAGGGAACCTCCAAAAGCCAGCTATTGGAAAGTGATATAGCCCCAGAGTGCAAAATCAGAACTTTTAGAAGTCTGCTCCAGTGAGAAACATCCCTGCCTGAAAGGTGCTCAGGTGATGAAGCGGGGCAGAATCCTAGGTGGGATAGTGTGGATCCCTGGAGTCACAGAAAGAACGGGGGTACCTGAGCCAGCAGAGTTCCCAAGCATTAGAGTGGGGAAATCAACTACAGTCAGTGAGCCCAGGAGTGGGCTCTCAGCTTGGGGTTTGCCATAACCTGTGAACTATGGCACGATTGGGCAACATCTCTCCCTACAGGGCCCTGCAAAAGGCAGAAACACAGAGATCCTCCTCCTTCCCCTGAGAGGGGCATCACAGGTGCAGCATGCAGGATGGAGTCTGCTCTCCCTGTGGGGACCCTTCAAATGGTATGCCCGTGGTGACCATCCTCCCTCACACAGGAGGATCTGCGCTGGTGTGCACCGCAAGAGACTCAGAGTTGGTGCAAACAAAAGTGAAGACTGCTTTTCCCTGAGGGTTTACTGAAAAGAGGGGACCACAATAGTTCAGCTCCAGGACTGGAGATAGGGTGCCACCATTTTTATTTTCACACTCAAAAGCAGCTTGGAAAGCCTTCAGGGAACAAAAGCCACATAGAGCAACCCAAAGCAGCTTATACTGAGCCCAGCCACCTGGCAAAGGGCAGTGCAACTCCACCCAGGAAAAGACACCTGAGATTCAGGGCAGCAGACCCTTCGCCCAGAAAATCAGCTGGAACATCAGGAGAATACCAAGATTACCAAGCACACAGAACTGTAAAACTCCAGCACTAGGGGAAAATACTATATAGAATTCAAGGTTTTTTCTCATGATCCTTTTATCTTTCAGTTTAAAATTTTTTTGTTTTTTCATTTTTTCCTTTTCAACTAGTTATTTTATCAATTCCTTGTTTTTAAGTTTTTTTAACTTTCATTTTTTATTTACATTATATATATATATATATATATTTATTTATTTATTTATTTATTCTTCATTTATGGCTTCCTTTCAATGTATTCAATTTTATTTTGTATATATGTAAGTTTTGCTTTCTTTACAATTTTGGGATTTAGTGTCTTCTAACAAACAGACCAAAATACACCCAGGACCCAGTGGATCACCCTGTTTTGCCCACCTGGAAGATTATATTCTCTACTTTTCCCCCTTTTTCTTTTTCTTTCTTTTTTGGTTTCTAACTTCTTCGGATTTGTCTGGTGTATATTTCACTTGGGTCGTGGTTGATATTTTTGATTTTGTTTGCTCGTTCATCCATTCTTTGGGCAAAATGACTAGAAAGAGGAATATACAACAAAGGAAAAAAAACAGAGGTAATACTCTGCCACAGATCTAATCAATATGGATATAACTAAAATGTCAGAGCTGGAATTCAGGATAACAATTATAAAGTTACTAGCTGGGCTTGAAAAAAGCATAAAAGACATTAGAGAATCTCTTAGTGAAGAAATAAAATCGAATGAGGCCAAAATTAAAAATGCTTTAACTGAGACACAGTCCAAATTGGATGCTCTAACAGCTAGAGTAAATGAGGCAAAAGAGTCAGTGACATAGAAGATAAGATAATGGAAAGGAAGGAAGCTGAGGAAAAGAGAGAAAAATAACTAATGGACATGAGAGAAGGCTTCAAGAAATCAGTGTTATCATAAAGCTAAACAATATTAGAATCATTGAGGTACCAGAGGAAGAAGAAAGAGAGAGAGGGAAAGAATGTATATTTGAGCAAATCATAGCTGAGAACTTCCCTAATCTGGGGAGGGAAATAGGCATTCAAATCCAGGAAGTAGAGAGAACCCCCCTCAAAATCAATAAAAATAGATCTATGCCCTGACATATAACAGTGAAACTTGTAAATTTCAGAGATAAAGAGAAAATCCTGAAAGCAGCTTGAGAGAAGAACTCCTTAGCAACAGGGGTAGGAACACTAGACTGTCAGCAGACCTAATCAGAGACGTGGCAGGCCAGAAAGGGTCGGCATGATATATTCAGGGTAGTAAATGAGAAAAACATGCAGCCAAGAATACTTTATCCAGCAAGGCTGTCATTCAGAATGGAAGACGAGATAAAGAGCTTCCAGGACAAACAGAAACTAAAAGAATTTGTGATCACTAAACCAGCCCTGTAAAAAATATTTAAGGGGATCCTGTAAGCAAAGAGAGATCCCAAAAGAAACATAGATCAGAAAGAAATAGAAAAGATCTACAGAAACAGGGACTTTACAGGTAATAGAATGGCATCAAATTCATATCTTTCAATAGTTACTCTGAATGCAAATGGGATAAATGCTCCAATCAAAAGACACAGGGTATCAGATTGGATAAAAAAAGCAAGACCCATCTATATGCTGTCTACAAGAGACTCATTTTAGACATAAAGACACCACCAGATTGAAAGTGAGGGCATGGAGAACCATTTATCATGGTAATGGACATAAAAGAAAGCTGAGGTAACAATCCTCATATCAGACAAATTAGATTTTAAACCAAAGACTGTAGTAAGGGATGAAGAGGAACACTATGTCATACTTAAAGGGTCTATCCAAAAAGAAAATCTAACAATTATAAATATTTATGTTCCTAACTTGGGAGCAGCTAATTATATCAACCAATTAATAACAAAATTAAAGAAATATGTTGATAGGGGCGCCTGGGTGGCTCAGTCATTAAGCGTCTGCCTTTGGCTCAGGTCAAGATCCCAGCGTCCTGGGATCGAGCCCCGCATGGGGCTCCCTGCTCCACGGGAAGCCTGCTTCTCCCTCTCCCACTCCCCCTTCTTGTGTTCCCTCTCTCACTGTGTCTCTGTCAAATAAATAAATAAAATCTTCAAAAAAAATTAAAAAAAAAAGAAATACATTGATAATAATACAATAATACTAGGGGACTTCAACATCCCACCCACAGCAATGGAAAGATCATCTAAACAGAAGATCAACAAGGAAACGAGGGCTTTGAATGACACACTGGATAAGATGGACTTCACAGATATATACAGAGCATTCCATCCTAAAGCAACAGAATACACATTCTTCTCAAGTGCACTTAGAACATGCTCCAGAATAGATCACATACTGGGTCAGAAATCAGATCTCAAGTGGTACTAAAAGATTGGAATTATTCCCGGTATATTCTCAGACCACAATGCTTTGAAACTTGAACTCAATCACAAGAGGAAATTTGGAAGGAACGCAAACACTTGGAGGTTAAAGAGCATCTTACTAAAGAATGAATGGGTCAACTAGGAAATCAAAGAAGAATTAAAAAAATTTATGGAAACAAATGAAAATGAAAACACAACTGTTCAAAACCTTTGGGATACAGCAAAGACGGTCCTAAGAGGGAAGTGCATAGCAATATAAGCCTTTCTTAAGAAACTAGAAAAGTCTCAAATACACAAGCTGTCATTACACCTAAAAGAGCTTAAGAAAGAACAGCAAATAAAGCCTAAAACAAGCAGGAAAACAGAAATAATATCAATTAGAGCAGAAATCAATGAAATAGAAACTAAAACAACAGAACAGATCAATGAAACTAGAAGCTGGTTCTTTGAAGGGATTAATAAGATCAATAAACCCCTAGCCAGATTTATCAAAAAGAAAAGAGAAAGGACCCAAACTAATAAAATCATGAAAGAAAGAGATTACGACCAACACCAAGGAAATACAAAAAATTATAAGAGAATATTATGAGCAACTATATACCAACAAATTAGGCAATCTGGAAGAAAGGGATGCATTCCTAGAAACTTATAAACCTACTAAAACTGAAACAGGAAGAAATAGAAAACCTGAGCAGACCCATAACCAGCAAGGAAATTGAAGCAGTAATCAAAAATCTCCCAACAAACGAGAGTCTAGGGCCAGATGGCTTCCCAGCGGAATTCTACCAAATATTTAAAGAAGAACTAATACTTATTCTCCTGAATCTGTTTCAAAAAATAGAAAAGGAAGGAAAACTTCCAAACTTGTTCTCTGAGGCCCGCATTGCCTTCATTCCAAAACCAAAGACCCCACCCAAAAGGAGAATTACAGAGTAATATCCCTGATGAACACGGATGCCAAATTCTCACCAAGATAATAGCCAGTAGGATCCAACAGTACATTAAAAGGAGTATTCACCATTGACCAACTGGGATTCATTCCTGGGCTGCAAGGGTGGTTCAACATTCACAAATCAATCAGTGTGATACATCACATTAATAAAAGAAAGGACAAAAAGAGTATGGTCCTCTCAATTGATGCAGAAAAAGCATTTGATGAAATAAAGCATCCTTTCTTGATAAAAACTCTCAGCCATGTAGGGATAGAGGGAACATGCCTCAATATCAAAGGACATATACAAAAAACCCACAGCAAATATTATTCTCAATGGGGAAAAAATGAGAGCTTTTCCCCTAAGGTCAGGAACATGATAGGGATGTCCACTCTCATCCCTGTTGTTCAACATAGTACTAGAACTCCTAGCCTCAGCAATCAGACAACAAAAAATAAATAAAAGACATCCAAAAAGGGAAGGAATAAATCAAACCTTCAGTCTTCACAGACGACTTGACACTCTATGTAGAAAACCCAAAAGACTCCACCCCAAAATTGCTAGAACTCATACAGGAATTCAGCAACATGGCAGGAAATAAAATCAATGCAAGGAAATCAGTTGCATTTCTTTTTTTTATGTCTTTTATTTTTTTTGGTCCTGCTTTTTTATTTTTATGACTTAGTCCCCCTGATGTGTTTATTTAATTATTTTAATTTAAATTATATTAATTAACATTTAATGTATTATTTGTTTCAGGGGTATAGGTCTGTGATTCATCAGTCTTATATAATACCCAGTGCTCATTACAACACAAACCCTCCCCAATGTCCATCCCCTCCACCCCTCCCCTCCAGCAACCCAAAAGAGACTCTTAATCTCAGTTGCATTTCGATTTACTAACAATGAGGTAGAAGAAAAAGAGATTAAGGAATCTATCCCATTTACAACAAAAACCATAAGATACCTAGGAATAAAACTAATCAAAGAGGTAAAGGCTCTGTACTCTGAAACTATAGAACACTTATGAAAGAAATTGAGGAAAACAAAAAGAAATGGAAAAATATTCCATGCTCACAGATTAGAAGAACAAATATTGTGAAAATGTCTATGCTACCTAGAACAATCTACACATTTAATGCAATCCCTATCAAAATACCATAAACTTCTTTTCAAAGAAATGGAACAAAAGATCCTAAACTTTGTATCAAACCAGAAAAGACCTCAAATAGCCAGAGGAATGTTGAAAAAGAAAAGCAAAGCTGGTGGCATCACAATTCCGGACTTCCAGCTCTATTACAAAGCTGTAATCATCAAGACAGTATGGTACTGGCACAAAAACAGAGATATAGAGCAATGGAACAGAAGAGAGAACCCAGAAATGGACTCTCAATGCTATGGTCAACAGATCTTCAACAAAGCAGGAAAGAATATCCAATGGAAAAAAAGATAGTCTTTCCAACAAATGGTGTTGGGAAAATGGGACAGCCACATGCAGAAGAATGAAACTAGACCATATTCTTACACCACACACAAAGAAAAACTTGAAATGGAAGAAAGGCCTAAATGTGAGACAAATCCATCAAAATTCTGGAGGCAAACAGAAGCAGCAGCCTCTTTGACCTTGGCTGCATCCCCCCCCCTCCCCTCTAAAAACTTCAGTTTGTTTCTCAGAGTCCATAGTCTCTCATGGTTCATCTCTCCCTCTGATTTCCCCCCTTCATTTTTCCCTTCCTTCTCCTAATGTCCTCCCTGCTATTCCTTATGTTCCACAAATAAGTGAAACCGTATGATAATTGACTTTCTCTGCTTGACTTATTTCACTTAGCATAATCTCCTCCAGTCCCATCCATGTTGATGTAAAACTTGGGTATTCATCCTTTCTGATGGCTGAGTCATCTTCCATTGTATATATGGACCACATCTTCTTTATCCATTCATCTGTTGAAGGGCATCACAACTCTTTCCACAGTTTGGCTATTGTGGACATTGCTGCTATGAACATTGGGGTGCATGTGGCCCTTTTCACTACATCTGTGTCTTTGGGGCAAATACTCTGTAGTGAAATTGCTGGGTCATAGGGTAGCTCTATTTTTAATTTTTTGAGGAACCTCCACACCGTTTTCCAAAGTGGCTGTACCAACTTGCATTCCCACCAACAGTGTAAGAGGGTTCCCCTTTCTACATAACCCATCCAACATTTGTTTTATCTTGCCTTGTCAATTTTTGCCGTTCTAACTGGTGTAAGGTGGTATCTCAATGTGGTTTTGATTTGAATTTCCCTGATGACTAAATATGATGAACATTTTTTCATGTGTCTCTTAGCCATTTGTATGTCTTTTTCAGAGAAGTGTCTGTTCATGTCTTCTGCCTATTTTTTGACTTGATTATTTGTTTTTTGGGTGTTGAGTTTGAGAAGTTCTTTATAGATCTTGGATACCAGCCCTTTATCTGTAGTGTCATTTGCAAATATCTTCTCCCATTCTGTGGGTTGTCTCTGCTTTGTTGACTGTTTCCTTTGCTGTGCAGGAGCTTTTTATCTTGATGAAGTCCCAAAAGTTCATTTTTGCTTTTGTTTCACCAGCTTTTGGAGATGTATCTTGAAAGAAGTTGCTGTGGCCAATGTCAAAGAGGTTACTGCCTATGTTCAACTCTAGGATTTTGATGGGTTCCTGTCTCACATTGAGGTCTTTCATCCACTTTGAGTTTATCTTTGTGTATGGTGTTAGAGAATGGTCGAGTTTCATTCTTCTGTATATAGCTGTCCAATTTTCCCAGCACCATTTATTGAAGAGACTGTCTTTTGTCCATTGCACATCTTTTCCTGTTTTATCGAAGATTATTTGATCATAGAGTTGAGGGTCCATATCTGGGCTCTCTATTCTGTTCCACTGCTCTATACGTCTGTTTTTGTGCCAGTACCATGCTGTCTTGGTGATCACTGATTTGTAATATAGCTTAAAATCAGGCAACGGGATGCCCCCAGCTTTGTTTTTCTTTTTCAACATTTCCTTGGCGATTCGGGGTCTTTTCTGATTCCATACAAATTTTAGGATTGTTTGTTCCAGCACTTTGAAAAATGTCATTGGAATTTTGATCAGGATAGCATTGAAGGTATAGATTGCTCTGGGTAGCATAGACATTTTAACAATGTTTATTCTTCTGATCCATGAGCATGGAATGTTTCTCCATCTTTTTGTGTCTTCTTCAAATTCTTTCATGAGTGTTCTGTAGTTCCTAGAGTATAGATCCTTTACCTCTTTGGTTAGGTTTATTCTGAGGTATCTTATGGTTTTTGGTGCTATTGTAAATGGAATCATTTCTCTAATTTCTCTTTCTACGGTTGCATTGTTAGTGTATAAGAAAGCAACTGATTTCTGTGCATTGATTTTGTATCCTGCCACATTACTGAATTGTTGTATGAGTTCTAGTAATTTGTGGGGGGGGGAGTCTTTTGGATTTTCCACATAAAGTATCATGTCATCTGCGAAGAGAGAGAGTTTGACTTCTTCTTTGCCAATTTGAATACCTTTTATTTCTTTTTGTTGTCTGATTGCTGTTGCTAGGACTTCTAGTACTATGTTGAACAATAGTGGTGAGAGTGGGCACCCTTGACGTGTTCCTGATCTTAAGGGAAAGGCTCTCAGCTTTTCCCCATTGAGGATGATATTCGCTGTGGGTTTTTCATAGATGGATTTTATGAACTTGAGGAATGTTCCCTCTATCCCTATACTCTGAAGAGTTTTAATTGGGAAAGGATGCTATAGTTTGTCAAATGATATTTCTGCATCAATTGAGAGGACCATATGGTTCTTCTCACTCCTCTTATTAATGTGTTCTATCACATTGATTGATGTGCAAATGTGGAACCACCTTGCATCCCAGGGATAAATCCCACTTGGTCGTGGTGGATGATCCTTTTAATGTATTGTTGGATCCTATTAGCTAGGATTTTGTTGAGGATTCTGGAATCCATATTCATCAGGGATATCAGTCTGAAATTCTCCTTTTTGTCAGGGTCTTTGCCTGGTTTGGGGATTAAGGTAATGCTGGCCTCATAGAATGAGTCTGGAAGCTTTCTTCCTGTTTCTATTTTTTGAAACAGCTTCAGGAGAATAGGAATTATATCTTCTTTGAATATTTGGTAGAATTCCCCAGGGAATCTGTCAGGCCCTGGACTCTTGTTTTTTGGGAGGTTTTTGATCACTGCTTCAATCTCGTTACTGGTTATTGGCCTATTCAGGTTGTCCATTTCTTCCTGTTTCAGTCTTGGCAGCTTATAGGTTTCCAGGAAGGCATCCATTTCATCCTGGTTGCTCAGTTTATTGGCATATAGTTGTTGATAATAATTTCCAATAATTGTTTCTATTTCCTTGGTGTTAGTTGTGATCTCTCCCCTTTCATTCATAATTTTATTAATTTGGGTCTTTTCTCCTTTCTGTTGGATAAGTCTGGCCAGTGGTTTATCGATCTTATTAATTCTTTCAAAGAATCAGCTTCTAGTTTTGTTGATCTGATCTACTATGTTTCTGGTTTCTAATTCATTGATCTCTGCTCTAATCTTAATTATTTCTCTTCTAATGCGTGGCTTAGGCATCGTTTGTTGCTTTTTCTCTAGTTCTTTAAGGTGTAGAGTTAGTTGGTGAATTCAGGACTTTTCTATTTTTTAAGTGAGGCTTGGATGACTATGTGCTTCCCCCTTAGGACTGCCTTTGCAGTATCCCATAGGTTTTGGACCGATGTGTTTTCATTCTCATTGGTTTCCATGAATTTTTAAGTTCTTCTTTGATTTCCCGGTTGACCCAAACATTCTTGAGCAGAGTGGTCTTTAGCTTCCAAGTGTTTGAATTTCTGCCAATTTTTTTCTTGTGATTGAGTTCCAGTTTTAAAGCATTATGGTCTGAGAATGTGCAGGGAATAATCTGTCTTTTGGTATCAGTTGAGAACTGATTTGTGACCCAGTATATGGTCTCTTCTGGAGAAAGTTCCATGTGTGCTTGAGAAGAATGAGTAATCTGTTGTTTTAGGGTGGAATGTTCTGTATATATCTATGAGATCCATCTGGTCCAGTGTGTCCTTCAAAGCTCTTCCTTCTTTGTTGAGTTTCTGCTTAGATGATCTGTCTGTTGCTGAGAGTGGAGTATTCAGGTCTCCTATAATTAACGTATTGTTATCAATATGATTATTTTGGTTAACAGTTGGCTTATGTAGATGGCTGCTCCCATGTTGGGGGCATAGATATTTACAATTGTTAGATCTTCTTGTTGGATAGACCCTTTAAGAATGAAATAGTGTCCTTTTGTGTCTCTAACTACAGTCTTTAGTTTAAAATCTAATTTGTCTGATATAAGAATTGCTACCCCAGCTTTCTTTTGAGGTGCGTTGGCATGGAAGATGGATCTCCATCCCTTCACTTTCAGTCTGTATGTATCTTTAGGTTCAAAATGAGTCTTTTGTAGACAGCATATGGATGGGTCCTGTCTTTTTATCCAATCTGCAACCCTGTGCCATTTTATGGCAGCATTTAGGCAGTTCACATTGAGTGTGATTATTGAAAGATATGAATTTATTGTCATCATGTTGCCTGTGAAGACGTTGTTTTTATAGATTGTCCCTGTAAATTTCTGTTCTATATCACTCTTGGGGTCTTTTTCCTTTTATAGAAGCCCCCTTAATATTTCTTGCAGGGCCGGCTTAGTGGTCACATATACTTTCAGTTTCTGCCAGTTGTGGAAGCTCTGCATCTCTCCATCCATTCTAAATGACAGTCTTGCTGGATAAAGTATTCTTGGCTGCATGTTCTTCTCATTTAGTACCCTGAATATATCTTGCCAGGCCTTTCTGGCTTGCCAGGTCTCTGTGGATAGGTCTGACATTATTCAGATGTTCTTCCCTCTGTACGTAAGGAATCTCTTCCCCTTAATTGCCCTTAAAATTGTCTCCTTGGTTCTAAGATTTGCGAGTTTTACTATTACATGCAGGGCGTTGGCCTGTTTTCCTTGATCTTATGAATGGTCCTCTCTGCCTCTAGGACATGAATGTTTGTTTCATTCCCTAGATCAGGGAAGTTCTCAGATATGATTTGCTGAAATATATCTTCTAGTCCTCTCTCTCTCTCCACCCCCTCAGGGATCCCAAGAATTCTGACACTGGAATGTTTCATGGTGTCACTTATTTCTCTAATTCTATTTTCATGAATTTTGAGTTGTTTTTCCCTGGCCTCCTCTTTTTCCTTCTTGTCTATTAATTGATCTTCTAGATCACTAATTCATTCTGCCTTGACTACCCTAGCTGTTAGATTATCTATATTAGACTGGATCTCATTGATAACATTTTTAAGTTCTGCCAATTCAGCTTTCATTTCTGCCCTTAGAGACTCTATGTTGCCACTAATCGATTTCTCCATTCTAGCTATTGTCTTCGCAAGTGGTACCCTGAATTCCTTCTCCGACATCTTGGTTATATCTGTATCTATTTGTAAATCTGTGGGATAAGTCACAGTCTCTGAGTCTTTCCTATTTTGGGGGTTCCTCCTCCTAGTCAATCTGTTGAGGGGTGTTGAGGGAATGTACAGAGTTCAAATTATTGACCACAACCCAAACAAGATGCACCTGTTTTATAGGGACCTTAGGGTTGCTGGCTTCTTGTTCTCCCAGCCTGTCTTCTGGGGGAGGGACCTGCTGTGCTGTTACTCAGGCAACCCTGTTTGGGCAGAGTTGCCTTGCCCCCTGTGGTGGGAGATGGGCTCAGTGAAAACCGGTTTTTTGGGGGATTTTGTTCTCTGGTGGCTTTCCTTGGCAGCTTTCTGCTTCTCTTCCAAGAGTCAGAACAGAAGGGATCGTTTCCAACCCTCTGCTTCAGAGTGGAGAGATTGCAGCCTGTTCTTCAGTGAGCTCTCCAGGCCAAAGTCTCTCCGTTTCTGTCTGTGCTGCTATAAACTCCAACGTCCTGGGTTGTGTGCCCCTCAGCAGCGCTCCCAGTCTTCGCCTCCAGGTCGGAGCATGTCTCTGCCCTATGTGCTTCTAAAACTACCAGCCACCCCCAGTTCACATGCTGGACCCCGCTGCTCTGGTTTAAGTCCAGGGGGCTGCCCTAACGTCCTTTCCCCATAAGTACCAGTCTGAGAGTCTGTGCCCCGGTCCCAGCACGGGAGGCTGTCGCTCACCAGCAGTGTAGGATCCTGTTGGCTGGGCTCCCTCCCCCTTCTGTTTATCCTCCAGTATCTCCCGGTGGAATCACGGCTCCCTGCTTCATACCTCCAAACCAGCCACGGGGATATTCTTTTTGTAGAGATCTACATCTATCTTCTTACACCTCAGGCTGATTTCGTGGGTGTTCAGAGTGGTCTGGTAGATATCCAGCTCAATTCCAGGGACCGGTTGGAATAGGGTCCCCTACTCCTCCACCATCTTTTCCAGGTCCTCCAATCTTGTTTTTTAAGGGGATAAATTCATCCCCAAACTCAAACTCCAGAGATCTTCTCTCCTTTACTCTTTTTAAGATGATCTAATAATACACAAAGGAGATTTTACTCTTCTCATTTTTCAGAATGTTCACCTTCTTTTTTGAGTACCTGGATTCAGTCTTCCACCAGGATTACTACACCTCTTTGCAATTCTTAAGTTGTAATGTCACCAAAGCTTTGCTCTCTTCTACAAGGACAGTCAGTAGATACACTAACAGCTTCAGTGTCCTTGTCAGTCCCTGAAAGCTGATTTTCCAGTGCCTTATGGAGAACAGTCACTCTCAGGTATTAAAGGTGCCTCATCTCTGATGAGAGCCTCAGGAGCCAATGGTTATCCACAAGAATGATTTCTGCTTCTCAGGGGCAGCAACTCTCAGAATCTTGCTTTGTTCATATAGAGTTGAGATGCGGTGGTTCCTGAAGGTAACTATTACTTTTTTTCCCCTAAATGCATCAATCCTTCATGTATAGACTTCACCGTGATATTCGAATCTCGCTCCTGGCAGGGATCTTGTAAGATACAATATCAGATTGAGCACCAGCCTCCACAGACAAAGGGCGCTCTGGGCGGCTCCGCCACTCACCCCGCTGCTGCTGCCCCACCCGACCTAGGTGGGAAAGGGTGATGAGGGCCGTACTGCCTGAGTCAATGACGCCCAGAGGCTGGATGTCTGGGGCTGGACGCCCACACCTTTCAGGCTGTGACGGAAGTTTTCCAGCCTCACTTTTTCTTTATCAAACCACTCATTAAAAAGAATCGAATACCATCTGCACATTAAAGCGTGTGTGTAAAGCTGGGAGAAATCATTTGCAACCTATATTCAGACACCTGCTTATGTATTTAATTTACAAAATATTTTAAACAATAGATATAGGTCAATGATATCAAGAGTGGATGCACGCAACAAGGAATATAAATCCCTAATAAACACGTGAAAACATACTGGTCTAAATAAATAAACAGAAAATGAACCATATCAAGTGAAACAGGGATACCATAATGTATACAGCAAAATATGACCCCATTTCTGAAAAAAAAAAAAATATCCACATGGGTATGTGTGTGATTAAATATTCTTAGTGCATTACATACAGAGAAAAATTTGGGAAATAGACACCAATAAGTTAACAGAGAATATCTTTGTATTATGGTGTTGGCAAAAGTTAGGGAAAGATGGAAGTGACATAATAATTTCAGCTCTTAAATATACATTTCTATAGTTTTTATATATGTGTTAGACAAAGAGAAGTATTAATTGGCAATCTGACAAAGTATTGAGATAAAGTTTTCTAAAACGGGTAAATCAGGAACTGTGTCACAAAATAATAGTATAGAAATATGTTTTTTTAAAAAAGATTTTATTGGGGCACCTCGGTGGCTCAGTCGTTAAGCATCTGCCTTTGGCTCAGGTCATGATCCCAGGGTCCTGGGATCGAGCCCCACATCGGGCTCCCTGCTCCGCGGGAAGCCTGCTTCTCCCTCTCCCATTCCCCCTGCTTGTGTTCCCTCTCTCGCTGTGTCTCTCTCTGTCAAATAAATAAATAAAATCTTTAAAAAAAAAGATTTTATTTATTTGAGAGAGAGAGCGAGCACGTGAGAGAGAGTACATGGGGGAGGGGCAGAGGGAGAGGGAGGAGCAGACTCCCCACTGAACAGGGAGCCTGATGTGGGACTCGATCCCAGGACCCTGAGATCATGACCTGAGCCAAAGGCAGACACTTAATTTACTGAGCCATCCAGGTGCCCCTAGAAATATGTTTATTTAGCAGCTTAGAAACGTGTTCATATCCTGCAGTGTGAAAATAACATGCTAAATAAATGTCTTTGATAATAATTCACTGTGTATTCACTGTCCAAGATAAAGATATTTTTAGTTTATATATTTGCATTTCTATGGTGTTTTAAATATGGAAGCATTGAATAAAATATTGAAAACATAAAAATAATTGCAAACTGATTACAAATATGATACTTATATATTCACAGCCTTGGAAGCAGATCAAAACGATTTATTTGACAGTTTTCTGTATGCATATGTGTTTGTGTATGTTTCCCTGTCTCAAACTTCTCCACACCAATTTTTCATACACTAACTCATGCAACTTTCTACTCAGTTCACTGAGGATTTCTAGTCCAGGGCTTGAAGATCTCAGGATGGGCGTGAATGTGGAAGGATTGCTGCCAGTGTGTAGAAAAGTCTAGAAATTTGGCCTATAATATGGAAACTATTCACCTCCCTCCCTCACCACCAACACCACATGACTTTTCATCCCCTACCCTTTGCCAAGCCCCATAATTGAGTCTTTCACACCTG
>NW_023270121.1:793563-867306 GCF_011800145.1 Mirounga leonina | reverse complement strand
AAAAAAAAAAAAAAAAAAACCAACAAACAAAACTAACTCCCTGGGGTGACTCACAGAGTCTGTTTGGGTGGAAACAACGCTTCAGAAGCATTTTGCCATGTGGTAGGTGGTAATTATTTAATGAAAACAGGAAAGGTAGTAATTATAAAAACAGAAGAGTTAATAACCGTCACAGTTACTATGCATTAGACAACTTGGCTGTTAAGATAATTCCTTGGACTTCCATGGTGAACTTTTTTTCCCTTTTATTAACTCAGAGTGCCTTTCCAGATGGGGATCACATTTCTCTATGCCTGCAACCTCCCTGGTTGGCAGGCAGGGCTGGTCTGATCCCCTTTGGCAAGTGAGGTCAGGTGGAGTGTCATCTAGAGTTAGTGGGTTAGGTCTGCCACTGTGGCCAGGTATGTCTCTTGTCAAGCACTCAGTTGCCTGTCCATCAGACATAGCATCAGCTTCGTTTCTATGTTTAGTAAGTCACTTTTCAGGGGCTCAGAGGACGCATATTTGTCTGAGGTTACCCTGCAGGTAATATAAGAAGACACTGTATTAGCATTCCCCAGAGAAATAGAACACATAGGATGTGTTGTGTGTGTGTGTAGATAGATAGGTACATAGGTAATATATAGAGATGACAGATAGCTGATAGGGAGAGAGAGGAGAGAGAGAGAGAGAGAGAGAGGTATAGATAGATTTGAAGGAATTGGCTCACATAATTATGGAGGCTGAAGGACATCTGCTGCCTACCTAGTTCATCCTTGCTCGAGGGAGGTCAATCTTTTGCTCTATTCAGGCTTTCAACGGATTGGATGAGGCCCACTCACATTATGAATTATGCAAAGTCACCAGTTTAAATGTTATTCTCATTCAAAAACACTGACAGAAACATCCACAATAATGTCTGACCAAATACCTGGGTAATGTGGAAAGCCAAGTTGACGCTTAAATTAACCACCACAGATGCTAAGTATCTTAAAATAAAAGGAAATGAAGCGCTGATTTTCCTTTCTTTCTCCATCCAACTAGAATAAACAGTTTCCAGCTGTATGACACAACTAATAGCACAACAACCAGGTAAGGAACTAGGCCACCTCCACCCATGAAGATCCCACTTTCAGAAAGCCCTGGGTAACCTAGATAACTGAGCCCTTGAGTGACGCCACTTTTCCCTTCCCATGTCCTAATTCCTGCTGTTATGCTTTAAATTAGCCAATAAAGAGTGAGCCCACAAGACCCTAGACACCCCAGTCTCAAACCTTAATAAAGGCAGATTGCAAGTCCATGCCTGCACTCTCTCTCTCTCTCTCTCTCTTCCTGCCTCCTCAACAACCACATGCTGCGTAGCCCTCGGGTGTGCCGTGTACCCTTCCAGATCTGTGACTAATAAATCTTGTTCCTCAAACTTCCCTAGTGGTTTTTTGCTGAAGCGCATCCTACAATAATAATGCAATCATAATAAACCACAAGGAGGAACCACAAGGGCCGGTCCAGCCACAACATCGGCCCCTGTGGGAGAAAGGTCTGTGGGGTCTTCCTAGGAGTAATATGGGTGTGGATGAGTGCCTCAGGCATTTCTAGCCTCTGTCGATAGGCTGGCCTTCGTGATATTGACAGTGATAGCATCACTATCAATAGGCTGGGACTGACACAACAGTAGAGTTTTGCATTGCGTGGCTATTTCACAACCTATGTACGTGGTATGGGATTTGGGTATTTTCCATATTTTGACATATTATGATAATGGGATTCTGAACATTCTTGTACATATCTTTTGGGTGGACATTTCTTTCCTTTCTCTTGGGCAGGTACTAAAGAGTGGCATTTCCAAGTCATAAGGTGTGTGCATGCTGAGTTCAGAAGATACTGCGAAGCAGTTTTTCCAAGCGTTTGTTCTAATCTGCATTCTCACCAGCAGTGTGTGAGAGTTGCGCTGCTCCACATCCTCGCCAACACTTGGTATTTTCCATCTTTTTCATTTTTGTTGTTTTGATGGTATCCCATTGTGGTATTAATTTCTCTGTTTTAATTTCTCTTAAACTTAACTCTCTCTGAAGTGTTTAGTCTCTTTTAGTCTAAAGAAATCCCATCCTCCTTTTTTCACCTTCCAATTTATTTACCTAAGAAACTGGATCTTTGCCCTGTGGAGTTTGCATTCTGGATTTTGCCAATCGTACCCCTATTGTATTTATTACATTCCTATGGCTTCCCTCTTTCCTTTAAAGCACTAACTAGATTTAGAGGCTTGCTCAGATTTGGGTCTTTGGGCGGAGTTTCTCAGATGGGGTGGTGGACTTCCCATAGCCTTACACCGGGAGCCTAGTAGTGTCTGGTCGTCTCTCTTCCTGTGATGATGAGATTGATCACTGGGCTCAGCTGTTGTCAGCCTGATCCAGCCAGTTGGAAATCTTCCATCTGCTTTCCACCTCATATTTTTCACAGCCTCTGATGACTGTTGCCTAGAACTGCATTCCAGTAAGTTACAAAAGTGTGATGTACTACTTCTTTGATTTCTTCTGCATGTTCTTCTATAAAAGAAACTTCTCCTCATCAACTATTAGGTTAGGCTTACATAGACTAAGCACAGGAGGGTAAGGTGAATGCTTAGTTCTTTCGCAGTATTTCCATTGTCTAAAATAATGAGTTGTTTCCCTAGGATCCTCAAAGGTGAGCAATGAGTTGGCTTTGTTGTTTTTGTTCTTGTTGTTTTTTAGATTCTCATCATGAGTTCAGGGTGTTCCTGTATTTGATGTGTTTTAGTGTATTGTAGTCATTAATGTTTTTGATAATTGTTCTATCTTTGGCCAGTGGGAGCCCTTTCAGGTTGGCTTCTGACTCTTTTTGCTTTCTGGTATGAGAGTTCAGTCCAGGCGCACCTGGTGCAACCCCAACCTAGACTGGAATCAGCCATTTAGTGGGAAATGTGCTTAGAAGATTCAGTCTGGAGACTAGAGTTGCTCATTGCTCCTGGGTTGGTCACTATTTCTTGCCTTTTCCAGTGCATGGAGCTTGTGAATCTATGTTTTATTTTTTAGAGAATATCCATCATTGCCTTCAATCCTGGGCTGCTCCTCTGTCCCTTTATAGGCAAGCATCTTTGTCATCTTTAGTTTTAACCATATAGTTTTTTAAATACAAGGAAATGCATCTCGTGTGTTTTAGTTTTCCATACCGTTCCTGGATAAAAGTTGTCATATTCTACACCAGTGCTGTGTGATAGAAATTTCTGCAAAGAGAGAAATGTTCTGTATCTTCACTGTCTGACACAGTGGCAACTAGCTACCTGAACGTTTTATTCAGGAATTAAACATTTAGCACCTAAAATGTGGCAACTGAGACTAACTGATTTTTTAATTCCATGGACTTTAATCTAATGTAAATAGCTACTTGTGACTAGTGGCTACCATATTGGACAGCAGCAGCTCTATACACTTTTCTGCACCTGGCTTCTTTCATTTTAACAATATATCTTGGAGATTACTTCATAGCAGTATAGATAGAGTCATTGCTGCTGTTTATAGCTGCATAGTACTCCAGGGTGTAGATGTACCATGGCTTATTCAACCAGCCCCCTATTATTGGACATGCCTTTTTTCTTGTTTTCTCCTGGCTCCAAGAGTAAGTATGCTAGTAATTTTATAAGATAATATCAAATCCCCTGAGTAGGGCTTGTACCATGTTACATTACTACCAGCAATGCATGTGACTGCCTATTTCTTCACAGACTAGGTAAATAGTGAAAAGAGGCATCTCGGTTTCATTTTCTATGCATCTCTTATAAAGCGTTAAGTTTACAAAGAGGCAAAAAACCTGTATTTTGAAAACTATAAAACACTGATCAAAGAAATTGAAGATGACACAAAGAAATGGAAAGACATTCCATGCTCATGGATTGGAAGAACAAATATTGTTAAAATGCCTATACTACCCAAAGCAATCTACACATTTAATGCAATCCTATCAAAATACCAACAGCGTTTTTCACACACCTCGAACAAACAATCCTAAAATTTGCATGGAACCACAAAAGACCCCAAATAGCCAAAGCAATCTTGAAAAAGAAAAGCAAAGCTGGAGGCATCACAATTCCGCACTTCAAGCTGTATTACAAAGCTGTAGTGACCAAAACAGTATGGTACTGACACAAAAATCAACACAGATCAATGGAACAGAATAGAAAACACAGAAATAAACCCCAAGTACATGGTCAATTAATCTTTGAGAGAGCAGAAAAGAATATGCAATGGGAAAAAGACCATCTCTTCAACAAATGGTGTTGGGAAAACTGGTCACCTACACGCAAAAGAATGAAACTGGAGCCACTTTCTTTCACCAAACAAAAAATAAATTCAAAATGGGTTGAAGACTTAATGTAAGAACTAAAACCATAAAAATCCTAGAAGAGAGCACAGCACTAATTTCTCTGACATCAGCTGTAGCAACTTTTTTCTAGATAGGTCACCTGAGGCAAGGGAAACAAAAGCAACAATAAAATCATTAGGACTACATCAAAATAAAAAGCTTCTTCACAGCGAAGGAAACAACTAACAAAACTAAAAGGCAACCTACTGAATAGGAGAAGATGTTTCCAAATGATATGTCTGATAAAGGGTTAGTATCCAAAATCTGTAAAGAACTCCTACAACTCAAAACCCAAAAGACAAATAACCCAATCAAAAAATGGGCAAAAGACATGTACAGACATTTCTCCAAAGAAGACATCCAGATGGCCAACGGACACATGAAAAGATGCTCAACATCACTCATCATCAGGGAAATGCAAATCAAAATTACATTGAGATATCACCTCACACCTGTTAGAATGGTTAAAATCAAAAACACAAGAGGGGCACCTAGGTGGCTCAGTCAGTTGAGCGTCTGCCTCTTGATTTTGACTCAGGTCATGTCTCAGCGTCCTGAAATTGAGCCCTGCCACGAACTCCATGCTTGGGGTGCTGGGGGGGTGAGTGTGCTTGAATATTCTCTCTCTCCCTCTCTCACTGTCCCTCCCCCTGCTCTGCTCTCTCTAAGTAAATAAATTAATTAATTAAATTAAAACACACACACACACACACACACGAGACGACAAGTGTTGGGGAGTATGTGGAGAAAAAGGACCCCTCCTGCACTGTTGGTGGGAATGCAAATGGTGCAGCCATTGTGGAAGACAGTATGGAGGGTCCTCAAAAGTTAAAAGTAGAACAGTACTACAATCCAATAATCACACTACTGGTATCTACCCGAAGAATACGAGAACGCTAATTCAAAGAGATACATGCACCTCTATGTTTATTGCAGCATTATTTATAATAGCCGAATATGGAAGCAGCCCAAGTGTTCATCGATTGATGAATGGATAAAGAAGAATTGGGACATATATACAATGGGATATTATTCAACCATAAAAGAATGAAATCTTGCCATATGACGTAGATGAAGCTAGAGAGTATTCTGCTAAGCAAAATAGGACAGTCAGAGAAAGACAAATACCATATGATTTCATTCATATATGGAATTTAAGAAACAAAACAAATGAGCAAAGGGGTGGGAAGAGAGGGATAAACCAAGAAACAGTCTCTTTAGTGAACAAACTGATGGTGACCAGAGTGCAGGTGGGTGGGGGGATGGGTGAAATAGGTGATGGGGATTAAGGAGTGTACTTGTCGTGATGAGCACTGGGTGATTAAAATAAAAACGCAAGGAAAAAATAGTTAGGTTTAGAATTCTTTTATGTTTAAGGAAATTTTTTCAATGAAATACCTGTTTGTATTTACTGCCCTTGTTCCCTCACCTGTTGTATTTTGCCTTTGCTTTTTCATAATCTCTGTTACAAGGTATATAAACCTTGTGACCTAAGTTGTAAGTATTTTTCCCCATTTGTAATTTTTCACTTTAGTATGCTTATAGGCTTTTTTTTTACCATGCAATTTTTAATGGAATCAAGTGTATTGCTGTTTTTCCTTAGGGCTTCTGAATTTGAAATCACGTTTAGACAAGTTTTCTCCACTGCTAGCTTATAGAGGGATTTCATTGTGGGTGTAGTTTTGTGGACAGGAGAGAGAGGAGATAGAAAAGGGTCACGTGAATGTCAGGTGTAATAGGAATCCTGAGGAACCCTCATGTGAGAAATCTGTAAAATCCATTTCACTAAATCAGGAGAATTAGATGTTCAGACCAGAGTTGTAGTCCTGTGTTTGTCTTTGAGAACTAGGTCTCTATTATTTTCTGCGTTGCGTGGATATAGATCCAGGCCCCCACCTAACTGATAGAGAAGGTCTTAAATGAAGCAGAAACTCCATGTCACCTCAGATCGACCTCTCAGATGACTAAATGGGTAGTATCACCCTCCTAGGGATACGGCAGACATTAAACCAATTCCAAAATATACCACTCTAACAGAGCCAAGGACTAAATAGAAAGTAAAACCTCCAACTCAAGCCCATAAGGAAAAGCAAGACTGAAATCGACACTGTATGTCTCATCCTTTACTCTCCATGAGTGAGGTTAATCAGGAGAAGGTAACAGTCTGCTAGTCCTATGCAAGAGGACAGAGGTGCGAGTTACAAGGTGGCACCTTTTGTCAAGTTACAACCTCTTCCACTCAACCCTATCATTTCTTGCTTTGGGATGCTGGGATTCTAAGACTTGGGGGGTCAAGCTTGGACTAATCTTCCTTGGAATGAAGGTCGTACCTCATGGGGGGTGGGGGGGCACTAATATCCATGTTGCTTCCTATGGGCATTTCAAGTTATGCAGGTCTGGAGATGAAGAGAGGGAAGGTTGTGATGCAGATGTAGAATTAGACTGAGAGTGTCTGGCACACAGCAGACACCCAATATGTATTTAATTAATTAATTAGATGTAGATGTAGGCATAAACAAGAAACGAAGCTATGGATGTGTCCTTTCAGTCTTTTTATACAAATGAATTTTTCATAAAGTAATTCTACAAAGCCAGAAGACAGACCATAAATTTTGTTGTCGTTGTTGTTTTCTGTGTTTGTTTTTGCATTAAATTTAAGATCTTTCAAAAAAAAAAAGAATTTGGATCACACTGTACTTCGTGTTTTGTAATGTGCTTTGAAGGAACATTTTGTTTCTGTTGTCAAAAATATGCCTTTTCATTGGGGAGCAGGGTGGGGGGGGAAGGGGAGTTGTAGATAATGGAGAACAATGCTACCTGGTGACCAGAGTCAGAATTGCAGGTGTGAAAGACTCAATTATGGGGCTTGGCAAAGGGTAGGGGATGGAAAGTCATGTGGTGTTGGTGGTGAGGGAGGGAGGTGAATAGTTTCCATATTATAGGCCAAATTTCTAGACTTTTCTACACGCTGGAGGCAATCCTTCTACATTCACGCCCATCCTGAGATCTTCAAGCCCTGGACTAGAAATCCTCAGTGAACTGAGTAGAAAGTTGCATGAGTTAGTGTATGAAAAATTGGTGTGGAGAAGTTTGAGACAGGGAAACATACACAAACACATA
The DNA here is from genome assembly GCF_011800145.1 of Mirounga leonina. Taxonomy (NCBI): domain Eukaryota; kingdom Metazoa; phylum Chordata; class Mammalia; order Carnivora; family Phocidae; genus Mirounga; species Mirounga leonina. The sequence goes on along the minus strand of NW_023270121.1, from coordinate 859,830 downwards.
TGCATACAGAAAACTGTCAAATAAATTGTTTTGATCTGCTTCCAAGGCTGTGAATATATAAGTATCATATTTGTAATCAGTTTGCAATTATTTTTATGTTTTCAATATTTTATTCAATGCTTCCATATTTAAAACACCATAGAAATGCAAATATATAAACTAAAAATATCTTTATCTTGGACAATGAATACACAGTGAATTATTATCAAAGACATCTATTTAGCATGTTATTTTCACACTGCAGGATATGAACACGTTTCTAAGCTGCTAAATAAACATATTTCTAGGGGCACCTGGGTGGCTCAGTAAATTAAGCATCTACCTTTGGCTCAGGTCATGATCTCAGGGTCCTGGGATCGAGTCCCACATCAGGCTCCCTGTTCAGTGGGGAGTCTGCTCCTCCCTCTCCCTCTGCCCCTCCCCCTGCGTACTCTCTCTCACGTGGTCTCTCTCTCTCTCTCAAATAAATAAAATCTTTTTTAAAAAACCATATTTCATGGGCGCCTGGGTGGCTCAGTCATTAAGTGTCTGCCTTTGGCTCAGGTCATGATCCCAGAGTCCTGGGATCGAGTACCACATCGGGCTCCCTGCTCAGCGGGAAGCCTGCTTCTCCCTCTCCCACTCCCCCTGCTTGTGTTCCTGCTCTCGCTGTCTCTGTCTCTGTCAAATAAATAAATAAAATCTTAAAAAAAGGATAAAAACATATTTCTACACTATTATTTTGTGACTCAGTTCCTGATTTACCCGTTTTAGAAAACTTTATCTCAATACTTTGTCAGATTGCCAATTAATACTTCTCTTTGTCTAACACATATATAAAAACTATAGAAATGAATATTTAAGAGCTGAAATTATTATGTCGCTTCCATCTGTTCCTAACTTTTGCCAACACCATAATACAAAGATAGTCTCTGTTAACTTATTGGTGTCTATTTCCCAAATTTTTCTCTGTATGTAATGCACTAACAATATTTAATCACACACATACCCATGTGGATATATATTTTTTTTTCAGAAATGGGGTCATATTTTGCTTTATATATTATGGTATCCTTGTTTCACTTGATATGGTTCATTTTCTGTTTATTTATTTAGACCAGTATGTTTTCACGTGTTTATTAGGGATTTATATTCCTTGTTGCGTGCATCCACTCTTGATATCACTGACCTATATCTATTGTTTAAAATATTTTGTAAATTAAATACGTAAACAGGTGTCTGAATATAGGTTGCAAATGATTTCTCCCAGCTTCACACACACGCTTTAATGTGCAGATGGTATTTGATTCTTTTTAATGAGTGGTTTGATAAAGAAAAAGTGAGGCTGGAAAACTTCCGTCACAGCCTGAAAGGTGTGGACGTCCAGCCGCAGACACTAAGCCTCTGGGTGTCATTAGCTCAGGCAGTATGGCCCTCATCACCCTGTCCCGCCTGGGTCGGGCCAGAAGGCAGCAGTGGGGTGAGTGGCGGAGCCGCCCAGAGCGCCCTTTGTCTGTGGAGGCTGGTGCTCAATCTGATATTGTATCTTACAAGATCCCTGCCAGGAGTGAGATTTGAATATCACAGTGAAGTCTGTACATGAAGGATTGATGGATTTAGGGGAAAAAAAGTAATAGTCACCTTCAGGAACTGCCACATCTCAACTCTACATGAACAAAGCAAGATTCTGAGAGTTGCTGCCCCTGAGAAGCAGAAATCATTCTTGTGGATAGCCATTGACTCCTGAGGCTCTCATCAGAGATGAGGCACCTTTAATACCTGAGAGTGACTGTTCTCCATAAGGCATTGGAAAATCAGCTTTCAGGGACTGACAAGGACACTGAAGCTGTTAGTGTATCTACTGACTGTCCTTGTAGAAGAGAGCAAAGCTTTGGTGACATTACAACTTAAGAATTGCAAAGAGGTGTAGTAATCCTGGTGGAGGACTGAATCCAGGTACTCAAAAAAGAAGGTGAACGTTCTGAAAAATGAGAAGAGTAAAATCTCCTTTGTGTATTATTAGATCATCTTAAAAAGAATAAAGGAGAGAAGATCTCTGGAGTTTGAGTTTGGGGATGAATTTATCCCCTTAAAAAACAAGATTGGAGGACCTGGAAAAGATGGTGGAGGAGTAGGGGACCCTATTCCAACCGGTCCCTGGAATTGAGCTGGATATCTACCAGACCACTCTGAACACCCACGAAATCAGCCTGAGATGTAAGAAGATAGATGTGGATCTCTACAAAAAGAATATCCCCGTGGCTAGTTTGGAGGTATGAAGCAGGGAGCCATGACTCCACCGGGAGATATTGGAGGATAAACAGAAGGGGGAAGAAGCCCAGCCAACGGGATCCTAAACTGCCGGTGAGTGACAGCCTCCCGCGCTGGGGACGGGGCACAGACTCTCAGACCGGTACCTATGGGGAAAGGACTTTAGGGCAGCCCCCTGGACTTAAACCAGAGCAGCAGGGCCCAGCATGTGAACTGGGGGTGACTGGCAGTTTTAGAAGCACATAGGGCAGAGACATGCTCTGACCTAGAGGCAAAGACTGGGAGCACTGCTGAGGGGCGCACAACCCAGGACGTTGCAGTTTATAGCAGCACAGACAGAAACGGAGAGACTGTGGCCTGGAGAGCTCACTGAAGAACAGGCTGCGATCTCTCCACTCTGAGGCAGGGGGTTGGAAATGATCCCTTCTCTTCTGACTCTTGGAAGAGAAGCGGAAAGCCGCCAAGGAAAGCCACCAGAGAACAAAAGCCCCCAAAAAACCAGTTTTCACTGAGCCCATCCCCTACCACAGGGGGCAAGGCAACTCTGCCCAAACAGGGTGCCTGAGTAACAGCACAGCAGGTCCCTCCCCCAGAAGACAGGCTGGGAGAACAAGAAGCCAGCAACCCTAAGGTCCCTATAAAATAGGTGCATCTTGTTTGGGTTGTGGTCAATAATTTGAACTCTGTACATTCCCTCAACACCCCTCAACAGAATGACTAGGAGGAGGAACCCCCAAAATAGGAAAGACTCGGAGACTGTGACTTATCCCACAGATTTATAAATAGATACAGATATAACCAAGATGTCGGAGAAGGAATTCAGGGTACCACTTGTGAAGACAATAGCTAGAATGGAGAAATTGATTAGTGGCAACATAGAGTCTCTAAGGGCAGAAATGAAAGCTGAATTGGCAGAACTTAAAAATGTTATCAATGAGATCCAATCTAATCTAGATAATCTAACAGCTAGGGTAGTCAAGGCAGAACGAATTAGTGATCTAGAAAATCAATTAATAGACAAGAAGGAAAAAGAGGAGGCCAGGGAAAAACAACTCAAAATCCATGAAAATAGAATCAGAGAAATAAGTGACACCATGAAACGTTCTAATGTCAGAATTCTTGGGATCCCTGAGGGGGTGGAGAGAGAGAGAGGACTAGAAGATGTATTTGAGCAAATCATATCTGAGAACTTCCCTGATCTGGGGGATGAAACAAACATTTGTGTCCTAGAGGCAGAGAGGACCCCTTGCAAGATCAAGGAAAACAGGCCAATGCCCTGGCATGTAATAGTAAAACTCGCAAATCTTAGAACCAAGGAAACCATCTTAAGGGCAATTAAGGGGAAGAGATTCCTTACGTACAGAGGGAGGAACATCAGAATAATGTCAGACCTATCCACAGAGACCTGGCAAGCCAGAAAGGCCTGGCTTTCTGAGAAGAACTAAATGAGAAGAACATGCAGCCAAGAATACTTTATCTGGCAAGGCTTTCATTTAGAATGGATAGAGAGATGCAGAGCTTCCAAGACCGGCAGAAACTGAAAGAATATGTGACCACTAAGCCGGCCCTGCAAGAAATATTAAGGGGGCTTCTATAAAAGGAAAAAGACCCCAAGAGTGATATAGAACAGAAATTTACAGGGACAATCTATGAGAACAGGGTCTTCACAGGCAACAGGATGACAATAAATTCATATCTTTCAATAATCACACTCAATGTGAACGGCCTAAATGCTGCCATAAAATGGCACAGGGTTGCAGATTGGATAAAAAGACAGGACCCATCCATATGTTGTCTACAAGAGACTCATTTTGAACCTAAAGATACATCCAGACTGAAAGTGAAGGGATGGAGATCCATCTTCCATGTCAGCAGACCTCAAAACAAAGCTGGGGTAGCAATTCTTATATCAGACAAATTAGATTTTAAACTAAAGACTGTAGTTAGAGACACAAAAGGACACTATATCATTCTTAAAGGGTCTATCCAACAAGAAGATCTAACAATTGTAAATATCTATGCCCCCAACATGGGAGCAGCCATCTACATAAGCCAACTGTTAACTAAAATAGTCATATTGATAACAATACGTTAATTGTAGGAAACCTGAATACTCCACTCTCAGCAACAGACAGATCATCTAAGCAGAAACTCAACAAAGAAACAAGAGCTTTGAAGGACACACTGGACCAGATGGATCTCATAGATGTATACAGAACATTCCACCTTTAAAACAACAGAATACTCATTTTTCTCGAGCACACATGGATCTTTCTCCAGAATAGACCACATACTGGGTCACAAATCAGTTCTCAACTGATACCAAAAGACTGAGATTATTCCCGGCACATTCTCAGACCATAATGCTTTAAAACTGGAACTCAATCACAAGAAAAAATTTGGCAGAAATTCAAACACTTGGAAGCTAAAGACCAGTCTGCTCAAGAATGTTTGGGTCAACCAGGGAATCAAAGAAGAACTTAAACAATTCATGGAAACCAATGAGAACGAAAACACATCGGTCCAAAACCTATGGGATACTGCAAAGGCAGTCCTAAGGGGGAAATACATAGTCATCCAAGCCTCACTCAAAAAAATAGAAAAGTCCTGAATTCACCAACTAACTCTACACCTTAAAGAACTAGAGAAAAAGCAACAAACGATGCCTAAGCCATGCATTAGAAGAGAAATAATTAAAATTAGAGCAGAGATCAATGAATTAGAAACCAGAAACACAGTAGATCAGATCAACAAAGCTAGAAGCTGGTTCTTTGAAAGAATTAATAAGATCGATAAACCACTGGCCAGACTTATCCAAAAGAAAGGAGAAAGGACCCAAATTAATAAAATTATGAATGAAAGGGGAGAGATCACAACTAACACCAAGGAAATAGAAACAATTATTAGAAATTATTATCAACAACTATATGCCAATAAACTGAGCAACCAGGATGAAATGGATGCCTTCCTGGAAACCTATAAGCTGCCAAGACTGAAACAGGAAGAAATTGACAACTGGAATAGGTCAATAACCAGTAACAAAATTGAAGCAGTGATCAAAAACCTCCCAGAAAACAAGAGTCCAGGGCCTGATGGATTTCCTGGGGAATTCTACCAAACATTCAAAGAAGATATAATACCTATTCTCCTGAAGCTGTTTCAAAAAGTAGAAACAGGAAGAAAGCTTCCAGACTCATTCTATGAGGCCAGCATTACCTTAATCCCCAAACCAGGCAAAGACCCCATCAAAAAGGAGAATTTCAGACCGATATCCCTGATGAATATGGATTCCAGAATCCTCAACAAAATCCTAGCTAATAGGATCCAACAATACATTAAAAGGATCATCCACCACGACCAAGTGGGATTTATCCCCGGGATGCAAGGGTGGTTCAACATTCGAAAATCAATCAATGTGATAGAACACATTAATAAGAGGAGTGAGAAGAACCATATGGTCCTCTCAATTGTTGCAGAAAAAGCATTTGACAAACTACAGCATCCTTTCCTGATTAAAACTCTTCAGGGTATAGGGATAGAGGGAACATTCCTCAAGTTCATAAAATCCATCCATGAAAAACTCACAGAGAATATCATCCTCAATGGGGAAAAGCTGAGAGCCTTTCCCTTAAGATCAGGAACACGTCAAGGATGCCCACTCTCGCCACTATTGTTCAACATAGTACTAGAAGTCCTAGCAACAGCAATCAGACAACAAAAAGAAATAAAAGATATTCAAATTGGCAAAGAAGAAGTCAAACTCTCTCTCTTCGCAGATGACATGATACTTTATGTGGAAAATCCAAAAGACTCCCCCCCACCAAATTACTAGAAGTCATACAACAATTCAGTAGTGTGGCAGGATACAAAATCAATGCACAGAAATCAGTTGCTTTCTTATACACTAACAATGCAACCGTAGAAAGAGAAATTAGAGAAATGATTCCATTTACAATAGCACCAAAAACCATAAGATAGCTCATTATAAACCTAACCAAAGAGGTAAAGGATCTATACTCTAGGAACTACAGAACACGCATGAAAGAAATTGAAGAAGACACAAAAAGATGGAGAAACATTCCATGCTCATGGATCAGAAGAATAAACATTGTTAAAATGTCTATGCTACCCAGAGCAATCTATACCTTCAATGCTATCCTGATCAAAATTCCAATGACATTTTTCAAAGTGCTGGAACAAACAATCCTAAAATTTGTATGGAATCAGAAAAGACCCCGAATCGCCAAGGAAATGTTGAAAAAGAAAAACAAAGCTGGGGGCATCACGTTGCCTGATTTTAAGCTATATTACAAAGCAGTGATCACCAAGACAGCATGGTACTGGCACAAAAACAGACGTGTAGAGCAATGGAACAGAATAGAGAGCCCAGATATGGACCCTCAACTCTATGGTCAAATAATCTTCGACAAAACAGGAAAAGATATGCAATGGACAAAAGACAGTCTCTTCAATAAATGGTGCTGGGAAAATTGGACAGCTATATACAAAAGAATGAAACTTGACCATTCTCTAACATCATACACAAAGATAAACTCAAAATGGATGAAAGATCTCAATGTGAGACAGGAACCCATCAAAATCCTAGATGAGAACATAGGCAGTAACCTCTTTGACATTGGCCACAGCAACTTCTTTCAAGATACATCTCCAAAGGCTGGTGAAACAAAAGCAAAAATGAACTTTTGGGACTTCATCAAGATAAAAAGCTCCTGCACAGCAAAGGAAACAGTCAACAGAACAAAGAGGCAACCCACAGAATGGGAGAAGATATTTGCAAATGACACTACAGATAAAGGGCTGGTATCCAAGATCCATAAAGAACTTCTCAAACTCAACACCCAAAACACAAATAATCAAGTCAAAAAATAGGCAGAAGACATGAACAGACACTTCTCCAAAGAAGACATGCAAATGGCTAACAGACACATGAAAAAATGTTCATCATCATTAGACATCAGGGAAATTCAAATCAAAACTACATTGAAATACTACCTTATACAAGTTAGAATGGCAAAAATTGACAAGGCAAGATAAAACAAATGTTGGAGGGGTTGTGTAGAAAGGGAAATCCTCTCACACTGTTGTTGGGAATGCAAGTTGGTACAGCCACTTTGGAAAACAGTGTGGAGGTTCCTCAAAAAATTAAAAATAGAGCTACCTTATGACCCAGCAATTTCACTACAGAGTATTTACCCCAAAGACACAGATGTAGTGAAAAGAAGGGCCATATGCACCCCAATGTTCATAGCAGCAATGTCCACAATAACCAAACTGTGGAAAGAGTTGTGATGCCCTTCAACAGATGAATGGATCAAGAAGAGGTGGTCCATATATACAATGGGAGATGACTCAACCATCAGAAAGGATGAATACCCAAATTTTACATCAACATGGATGGGACTGGAGGAGATTATGCTATGTGAAATAAATCAAGCAGAGAAAGGCAATTTTCACATGGTTTCACTTATTTGTGTAATATAAGGAATAGCATGGAGGACATTAGGAGAAGGAAGGGAAAAATGAAGGGGGGGAAATCGGAGGGAGAGATGAACCATGAGAGACTATGGACTCTAAAAAACAAACTGAAGGTTTTAGAGGGGAGGGGGGTGGGGGGATGGGTTAGCCCGGTGATGGGTATTAAGGAGGGCACATACTGCATGGAGCACTGGGTGTTATACGAAAACAATGAATCGTGGATCACTATATCAAAAACTAATGATGTATGGTGACTAACATAACATAATAAAATAAAAATAAAAATAAAATAAATAAATAAAAGAAAAAGAACAAATGAATAAGAATAATGTCTTCAGAGATATGGAATGACAGCTCATAGGACAAACAGGGAACAGCTTAATCTTTTGTGTAACTCCTGGAGCAGTAATTTAGAAGGTTGTTTCCTGGATTTTGCTACTTAACCTTTAACTTCTGTTCCCTGATCATCGGTAAGTATTGGTCTTGCATAGAGTACTTGGAATTTAATGAGCTGAACTGTAAAACACCTTTCATATAGTAGTTGCCCATATTGATATCCTACCATTCAGGTTCCCTTTTCAAAGGGCAAGAGTTTGTGCTGCTTCCTCGGTCCACTTCAACACCCCAGGAATCAGCCAGTCTATGTGGCCCCCATACCTAGGCCTCTTGGCTCATGGCTCATGGGGCAGGATTTCATCCCCACCATCATCTTCATGCCAAATGAGGACACGACACTACCCCGTTTCCATATCAGGAGAGTTTCCCACTATCAGTCCTTAAGCCCTGGAAATCCATCATCCGAAGGGGAGGCTGCTGCTTGGCCTGTGCAGATGGCAAGGGGTAGATGTTTGACTCTGGAAAATTTATACAACTCTGTGAGTCTAAGGTTGGTCATCTGTAAAATGGGACTAAGGGTGCCTACCTCCAGACATGTAAGAAGAAAAGGAGAAAACCTCAAAGAATGTGTAGCCTGTAATAGGACTTGAGGTATATTACTCCTGGCCCACCCTGCCTCCTCTGCCCATAAAGTAGAAGATTTGAAACATCATCTGGAAGTGTAGCAGCAAGAAGTGAACTTTGGTCTCATTTCATCATTTCCTTTTTCCCTCATGTTTTCCTGTCTCCTTATTTTCCTTCTACTTTGACATGGATGAAGCAGTTTTGGTTTTTGTTGTTGTTATTTTTACTGAGCCCCAGGAAGAAGAAACAGTATAGAAGAACAAATCATAATAACAGGTCAGCTAAATAGAAGATGGAAGTCATCAAACATGGGTCCCAGTTGCCAGACCCATCACTGACCACAGGACCTTGGGTGAGTCCCCTCCCCTCTGCTGGCCTCCAGCCTAACACAGAAGAACACTGAATGTGTACACGGGGGTTGGGGCAGGGGCTTTGGGGTCAAAAAGACCTGGATTTGATGTTGGGAACCAGTACTTGCATGATCCTGACCAAGTAATTTATCTACTATGTGTGCTATAATTGTTGGTATCTTTTATTATTGTTGTTGTTAGTGTTGCTGTTTTCAGTTTTATAACTATTATTAATTATTCCTGCCACCCAGCCAAAGTGTGAATGATGGAAGTGGGGATTAACTGCCAGATAGTACAAAGTAACAGATGAACCCAGCTGAGGGTGGGGAATACAGAAAGTGAAAACAGAATAAAGGGGAAGTAGGCAGAGAAGTACTGGGCTCTCTCTGGATACCAGTCCCTGTGCCCATCTTCTCATGACCCTGGGAAGGTTCTGGCCCAAGAACACTCTTGGTTTTCAACTGCAGACAGCAGCAACCTGGGGGCTGCCCTGGAGCTATGGGGCTGAAGGGCCATGTCCTCATCAGCTCCCTCCCCTTCAAGGGCCACCAGCTCTGGCCCTCCATCTAAACCCATCTCTTTCCCCTTTGCTCCTGGGTGTCAGGAAAGGTCTACTTGTGGAACCTCCCAGAACTGACCTTGAAGGCCTTTCCTCATACAAATGATCTTCTATCCCCTGCAGTCTCTGAAAGTTGCCCTGCACACCAGCAAGCGGGGAGGGGGCTCTGAGGTAAAGACAGAAATGCTTTCCTCTCAGAGGTATATCAGCTCCATATGTTTTTACCTGACATATTGTACTTTTACAAGTAATAACTTTATACATTTCCTATACACAATATATCAATATAGACATACACACACACACAATTCTCTCTCCTCTCCCTCTCACCCTCCCTCCCTCTCTGTATTTTCCTGAAAATAACAATCTTCAGCTTTCTTCTCTCATTTAGTATCTCATCTCAGTGTTTGCAGTTACATTATTGTAGTTATTGTGGTTGGATAGCCTTTCATAGATTAGTTGGGCATTCCTATTGCTTTTAATAACAATTTTAGGTTAATATCAGTTTCTGATCTCTCTACTGATTTCTTTATATATCAAGGACATTTATCCTATGTCTTCCATATATGTGGATAATTTTTACTTCCCAGGTTTTCATGTGCTCTTTAATGCTATTTTTCCCCAAAAAGGTTGTTTTTTTGTTTTGTTTTGTTTTATTTTTTTAAAGATTTTATTTATTTATTTATTTGAGACAGAGAGAATGAGAGACAGAGAGCATGAGAGGGAGGAGGGTCAGAGGGAGAAGCAGACTCCCTGCCGAGCAGGGAGCCCGATGCGGGACTCGATCCCGGGACTCCAGGATCATGACCTGAGCTGAAGGCAGTCGCTTAACCAACTGAGCCACCCAGGTGCCCCCCAAAAAGGTTGTTTTTAAATTTGAGTAGATTTGTATGACTAAGCAATTATACTGTTCTCTGTATAAAAACATTTTAATAACAGGCTAGGGGCACAGAACACCATCTCCAGGTTTACCAGGGTAACAGAGCATTCCCCACCTTGACAGCCACATGGCCCTGGGGAGCACACACACAGCCTGGTCTTTAAGGGGTCCAGGATTTGAGACTCTACTCCACTGTTCCCAAAGGGTTTCTGACCCTCTCTGAGTTTACCTGTCTCCATCTGTAGTACAAAACTACCTGCCTCAAATGGATTTTGCAGGGATTTGACACAACATGCAATGTCATTCTTTATTATCAAAAGAATCAGGGGACACCTGGCTAGCTTGGTCGGTAGAGAACACGTGACTCTTGGTCTCGGGGTTGTGATTTCGAGCCCCATGCTGGGTTTAGAGATTGCTTAAAAATAAAATCTTAAAAAGAAAAGAATCAGGGATTCTGAGTGAGACAAATACACAGAACAACCAGCCCTTTGGGTGGATTAGTGTCAGTTAAACATTGGCTTCCCAGCCTCAAGCAACCTCCTGCTCAGTCACAGGGTATACTCAGACTAGAGGAAAAACACAACAAAGATGATGAGGATGAAGATGACCACACCCAAGGGTTTCTTTTCAGGGCTGTGTTCTAAGGATCCTGGGTCAGCCTGGGTGAGGGCCTCCTCTGGGATCCTGTGATTGGCCTGGAGGAAGTGAAGGGGGGTAGTTGGGAGATCAGCAGAGCCAGGAGCCCTGAGGCTCATCCACAGGTCCCCCAGACTCCGCTCACTTGGCCTGAATTCCTGGACCTCACCTTGGGCCAAGTGAGAACCAGTGTAGTCCCAGTGGCTGTCATGAAGTCACCTGGGATAGAGAAAGGACAGATGACATCCATTAGGACCAAAGTGGAGACAGTCTGACTGCACGGTGTCATTTCCCAATCTATGCAAAGAAAACATGGTTCCACATTTATGGCAACGTGGGCAGTGGAATGAGCCCTGTGGCACAGTGTGTACTGGGAAAACTTCTGAAACCAAAATGCCTGTCAATAAAAGAATGAGGCCCAAAGAATTCATAAAGGTAATACACACTTGTTCAAAACAACTGGGTAACTAGGTAACAGAAATGTTCAGGGTGATGATGAGTGAGATAAACAAGCAAAACATTATCTGCAAGTTCCCATTATTCCCTCCTCGGCTCCTCCAAGCTCCCTCCTATATTCACACACCCCAAGCACTCACCTCTCAAACCACTGGAGGTTCATCCCAGACTGGGTGGAGAATGCCTGCATCATTCCTGCTGCTCCTGGGAGAGGGTGGGCAAGGAGCTACAGGAGGGTGTGGGAACTGGGATAGAGAATGTGCTCTGGGTCTCCTTGGGGCTGGTGTCCCTCACAAGAACGTGTCATTCTCGATGCATACACTGGAGAAACTTGAGCCCTGGGACAGCTGGACAGATGGACAACCCTACTCCCCCCAACAACAATCCTGCTCCCACTGCCACTCAGCAACCAGATTCTTCCCATATCCTTACTGTGCCTGCCGCCCAGACTGCTTGGTTGGTACCTCTACCCCTCCCACAGAGACCACCTTTCGCTAGGTTAGGAGGTTTACCTGCACCCCAGGGATGGTTTTATAAATATCAAAACTGTTGATTGCTATCTCAAGGAATTAGCTCACCTTAGGAGAGGCAGTCCCTTCACCAGGTCCACAAGGCCCCTATTTTGTCAAAGCATCATAAAATATAGTTAATAGAAAACAAGATGAATATGCCGAGAGGAAGATTTCACCTCAGTCATGACCATAGCCGCAGGAGGAGAGGTTTTCCATGTAGAAGTAGGATAAGTGTGTTATGGCCCATTGGGGTCATGTCCTCAGGAGAATGGAAAATAGCCTGGGCACTTGCCACCCCCCTATCTAAAGGAGGCCTGCTGGGTGTCTTGTTGGAATGGGTTGGAGAGGGGTCCCAGAGCCTTTCTGGCCGGAGGGTCCTGAGACTGAGGACCAGCACTGACCAACCCACCTATGGGGTGACCTACAGGCAGTGACCCATCACCAATGTCCTTGCAGGGTGCTCATGAGGTGAATCTGTGGGGTCTGTAGCTGGAGGTTTGGAGAAGATCCAGGAGGGCTGCTGAGGAAGGCAAGAGCAGACCTCAAACCACTTTGTCAGGGCCACACAAACAAGATGGAGTCCTAATAGGAAAACCTAAGGGCATAGAGAGGAGAGCCCTGGCAGCTGGAAAAAAACAAAAGCAGAAGACAAAACACAAAAAGAAAAAAACAAAAAACAAAACGTAACTTCCCCCTGAGTTTTGCGACCAGCCTAATGCCCCAGGAGCCATTTCCAGCTGCACCACTCTTGCACAGGAGGCTGACTAGAGTCAGGAGGCCTGGGACCCAGGTACTTGTAGCTGCAAATCCAGGAGATTCTGCGGCCTACTGTATAACATGGTGTTCCTTCATTTTTCCTCAAAAAGGGACTCTGACTACATAGTCACCAGCTCCTTGCCTTCTCTGAAGTTGCTGGGTCTTAGATACAGGAGTTTCTCTGGGGTCATTCAGATACTACTTAGAGAAATAGAGACTGGAACTGGGAGCTCCATGAGATAGGATGACGCTGCTATGCACAGCTGTAATGAACTCTTCCCACAATACAGTTGACCCTTGAGCCTGGCATCTGGCATCTAAAGTAGGGTTTGAACCACACAGGTCTATTTATAAGCAGTTTTTTTTTTTTACAATACGTGACTGTAAATGTATTTTCTCTTCCTTATGCTTTTCTTCATAACATTTTCTTTTCTCTAGCTTACTTTCTTGTAAGAATACAGTATGTAATACATATGACATACAAAATATGTGTTAATTGACTGGTTGTGTTATCGGTAAGGCTTCCAGTCAACAGTAAGCTATTAGCAGCTAAGTTTTTGGAGAGTCAAAAGTTATAGATGATGGATTTTCGACCCAGCTGGGGGAAGTCGGTACCCCTAACCCCCATGTTGTTCGAGGGACAACTGTATATGAGGTCTGAAATAAGGGTAAAGTAACAGAAACATTTGGAAATAGCCACGTGGCAGGAAATAACTCCAGCACATTCCAAAGAGGTTACACACAAAACAGCTGAGAAGTGTAAGGGAAACAGCAAACAGTTGGTGGGTCACTATGAGGAGAGTAGGAAAAAGAAGCATGGTTTTCCCTTTAAAAATGTAGTCACTGTGGATAGATGCTCTCTGGTGGTCAGATCCAGAATTGTAGCTCTGAAAGTCTTGGCAGAGGGGCGCTGTCAAAGAAAGGGAGAGGGGAGGAAAAGGCCTGGGCTCTGGTGCTTCAGCCAGAACTCTCTGCAATTTCCCACCCCCTGCCAGCAATTCTTCCCTGAGTCTCTATGCCCTGACAGGGCAAGTCCAGCCCGAGTGAGCTAAAAGGAAATCTGCACATGAGAGGGTGTGAATATTTGGAGTGAGGGAAGTGTAAGACACACACACATACACAGATAAACTGTCCAAGTCAAGAGCAGAAGTTATTTAAATTTTATAAAAATTTTATAAAAAAGTTTTATAAACAGGTGAACGCTTTTATAAATTGGTAAAAATATATGTGAACTTTTTTGTCCATTAGTTATTAGATATTTTAAGTGTTTTTTTCAACAAATTTACCTGATGTCAAAATATTAAACCCTACAAATATACATTTAGAAAATGAAATTATTCTGTACCTTCCAGCTCAATGATCCCCTCTCTGTGACCCACAGGTACCCACTATAAATAGATTGGTGCTCATTTTCCAGATGTATTCTCTTTAGGTAAGGTGAATACCTACCTTAAAACACAAGTATTCCATATGTACACGTATTATTTTTAAATTATCAATCACATAAGTAGTTTTATGCAAATTGGCTTTTTCACTTCTTCTGACTTCTCCAGATTTTCATTTCTTCAGTTAATGTGGTTTGGCATCTCTCCAGTGTTTCTTAGAGAAGCATTTTGCTTTCTCAGTGAATTATTTATTCCTATCTTTGGGCTCTTTTTCTCTATCAACTGGTTAGCAACAGTCCTTTATGTTCATGCATATTAGCACAAGGTCCGTAATAATGTTTGCACATATTTACTCCCAGCTTTTCATTTTTTATTTTGACGGTACACAAATTGGTTTTAAATTTTTGTTGACTTTATTTTAAAAATAATATAGCAAAAGTGAATAATACACAGGGTTTCATCAATTACCAGCGCCCTGGAGATTCAGTCATTCAAAGCCTTAAAGGCATCAGGACACAGTGGAAAAAGCTTTATATCTAATTCTACATTTGTGAAAAATAGGGATGATACTTGAACACTTGTTTGGCTTCAAGGAGATATGTAAAGTGCCTCTGGCTTAAAGTAATTCTGTAAATGATGATTTCATTCCTGCCATGGAGGTCATTTTTCCTGTGCTTCTGCCTGGGCCACACCCCTGGGTTCAGACAGGCCAGTCGATGGGGCCCTATATGCAGGCCTCTAGGTGGAAGGGCCGGCACTGCATCTCCACGATCACCTTCACCACCAGGACGGTGGGTTGTTTGAGAACCCAGTGGGCATGACATACACACCAGAGAAATTTAAAACTAGATATGCAACCCTGGAAACACGTTAACCACATTACAAATGTAATTAGAAAAATTAAAGGGAAGTTATAGAAAGACTTTGTCTATCCCGAGCAAAAACGTTAAATGTAAAGAAATGTGAATTATTGGGAAAATATTCGGAACATTTTATTAAAAAATGTTTATTATTATCATATGTAAATAAATCAAATTACCTAGAAGAGTGTAGTTCAAAATCCACAGTGAAGTAATTTAAACTATGCATCACAGTCAAATATATAAATATTAAAGTACAAAAACATGGGACGCCTGTCTGGCTTAGTTGGTAGAGCATATGGCTCTTGATCTCAGGGTCATGAGTTCAAGCCCCATGTTGGGCATAGAGCTTACTTTAAAAAAAATAATAAAGTATAAAACAAATTATATCTGTATATGTCTGTGTATGTATGTATAAAGCATATTGAAGAACAGTATATGTATTGTAATCCAAATTTTGAAGAAATATATATGTTCATGCAACTCTACCTCTATAGTACTCCATACACAAAAGTATAGCTGGAAAATACAAATTCTCTACACGCAAAAATATGGCTGGAAAATACAAATTTAATTATGAACGATGAACATCTTGCTATATATCAGGATGAAGGAGATATACAGGAAAAAATTCCCTAATAAATACTCATTCTGCACCGCATTTGTTTTCAGGACAAATATATTAATTTTGAAATCAGAAAAATGACGAGGTAAAATTATATAAGATTGTAGTAGATTCCTTGCTGGGAATTTCATTACAAAAGTAATGCAGGTAAGCATAAACACACATTCTAAATAATTTTGGGTGGTCAAATTGGGGCAACAGTGGAGTCAGGAACCCAATCTCTAGTGGCTAGCTCTCATCTGCTTTCCTATTCTTTCCTTCAAATAGCTTCACAAAGACATACTTCTATGAACACTGTGGCTTTTTGGCTATAACATGCAAATACTAGTTTTTCCTCTTTTATAAATTGTTGCGCAATATTCAACAACTATCCCTCGACATTTCTTTAAAATAGGTTATCAATCTATTTCAGTTGATAAACGTGTCCCTAATAAACTGAATATTTCAATATCAGTAAATAAGCAAAAGAAAATGTCTCACATTCACATGTGACCAGTTACATTTGCAAGTCAACTCCAGAATAAATAATGATGCAATTAAAAGTGCGTTTGCGGGGCGCCTGGGTGGCTCAGTCGGTTAAGCGGCTGCCTTCGGCTCAGGTCATGATCTCAGGGTCCTGGAATCGAGCCCTGCATCAGGCTCCCTGCTTGGCGGAAAGCCTGCTTCTCCCTCTCCCTCTGTCTGCCGCTCTGCCTACTTACGCTATCTCTGTTAAATAAAAAAAAAAAAAAAAAAAAAAGAGTGATTCTTAAAAAAAAAAATTGCATATGCATGTCACTGGCTCTTTTCAATTTTCTAGTTACCCTGTGAGATGATTTTTGGAAATGAAGTCACTTTTAAACAAAGAAAACATAGTTAAAATATGTCTGATATATATAGTATGGACTCAATAAATATTTGTAGAATAAATGAAAAAATGATAATAATGTTTGGGGCGCCTGGGTGGCTCAGTCAGTGGAGCATCCAACTCTTGATTTCAGCTCAGGTCATGATCTCAGGATCTTGAGATCAAGCCCGGTGTAGGACTCAGCACTCAGCACAGAGTCTACTTGAGATTCTCTCTCTCCCTCTCCCTTTGCCCCTCCCCTGGCTTAAGAGCACGCACTCTCTCTCTCAAAATAAATAAATAAAATCTTTAAAAAGATGTTTGAATGCATCTCAACTACATATACATGTGTATGTATATATATATATGTCTATACGTGTGTGTATGTATATGTCTACATGTGTGTATGTATGTATACATGTTTATATGTTTCACACTTTCACAGACTCATATGTGCAGATTTCTGAGAATCGTTGGTGGAGGGGCTGAAGAAAACTTCCTGACATGAGGTTTAATGTCCTCCGGCTCTGTCTGAGTCACCCTTTAATGCTTTGTCACATAAACTTCCAGAAAATTCCCTGTGATGGGGCTCTTCTCTCCCTCCTCCCAAGGTTTCCTGCTAAATGATGGTCCAAGCCGCCCTTCTGGATCTGGTCACTAGATGGCAGTGACCACCAATTTCTGAATTTTCTCCAAAAAACAAAAACAAAACAAAACAAACAAAAAGCAAACAAAAAAACATAATTATTTGAGAAAATGAAACAAAAATCTATCAAAGGTTCTTTTGCATTGCGAATGGTGAAAGTGTATGTAAAACAAAAATTATAGCCAAACCCCTTTACTCAGGAGTTTTCTTCTCTAGGGTTCCACAGATGTAAAACATCAGGCTAGTATCCCACTCGCTGAGAACACTGGTGGATACTACAGGCCTGGGGTCAGGGCAAAGAAAGAAGGGGTTCAGGTAACTCTACAATTGTGCTGTGAAGGTACATACAGTTTTCCAGAGATGCCCAGTTGCCGGGTAGTGGATTTCCACACAGGATTTCCTCAGGGACAAACCAAGTCCTGGAGTATTCCCTGACCATGATACCTGGCTGGGGTCTCAGATTAGCTCTCCGCTCCCCTCTTTCCCTGGTTAGTTTCCCTGGTTAGCCTCCCTCAGGTCTCAGTTTAAACCTCACTTCCTGTGGGAAGTTTCCTCAGACACAGATAATGGTTTGATTATCCTTAATCATCTAGTCACTCCACCAGCTCACCATTTCCAGATACACTTTTTCATTTGCAAGGAGTCCGATGAGGGTGAGTTCCAAAAGTCTCACGGGCTGTGTGGCTTCATACAATGCACTGAAGACTAGAGCTTTCAAATGTCCTATCTGAAGCTTCGCCCCAGGATTCACCTCTTGCACTTTTTTTTTTAAGATTTTATTTATTTATTTGTCAGAAAGAGAGAGAGAGAAGCTGAGCACAAGCAGGAGGAGCGGCAGGCAGAGGGAGAAGCAGGGTCCCTTCTGAGCAGGGAACCTGAAGCGGGACTCGAACCCAGGACCCTGGGATCATGACCTGAGCTGAAGGCAGATGCTTAACCGACTGAGCCACCCAGATGTCCCAACCTCTTGCACTTTTGAGAGGGATGCCCAGGACATGGGCCAGTTGAGCAGTGGAACCACAGAGTTGTTCCATGGAGAACAACTGGGGCGGGTACTGTAGAGAAGCTGTGGAGGCTGCGGATTGATGTTCCCTCTTCTAAAAGGTCCCATGAGAACTCCTAAACGAGTCTCTTCTTTTTACCAGACACGGTATTCCATGGCAAGGACCACAGGAACCTCCTAGAGGTACAACTGCGGGTCTGAAAGTTTCAAATGATTACTTTGCAGAATACTGTTGAAAATCTATTTCCAAAATAAATAAATGAACTTGGAAAAGAGGGAAAATTAAAGAAGCAAGCAAAATTCTCTATTAAACTCTGATGGCATATAATCATTCTCTCTATTCTTATTAACTATGTGCATAATATGACACTGACTTATATTTTAATCTACATAATAATATTGAATCTCTTGGCATAACTATAGGGTCCACATGGTGTTTCCCTCTTTACAGATGAGAAAGCTGAGCCTCACATCCTAGGCATGGCTGAGGCCAAAACACCTGTGTGACCTACGCTGCCTTTGTGATTTCATCGAACACCCACAAGGACCCTGTGAGGGAGGGTCCTTTGTTCAATCCCTGGATTGGGGGGGGGGGCTGCTGAGGCTTGGGAAGCTTAGTGCCGCATCCTGCCGTACATCATTGGCAGAGCCCAGGCTGGAACCCACATCTTTCCGACCCCAAAGCCCTTACTCTTCCCATTGAGTGTACTGTTAATGGGCTTTGCTTCTGACCATTATAGGAATCCCTGCTCAGTTTAGACAGTGTGGAAAATACATTCAAGAATGGAGGGGAAAATATAAATAACCACCAACTCCGCAACCCACTGACAACCAGTTAACTTTTGGGGTTCCTTTCCTGACACTTGAACACTGTTTAAAATCTAAATTTACTGTGGCTATTTGGGGCAACTCTTTTGTCTTCATTCCTACTGTTCTAAACCGTATCACACAAATACTATTTCTAACAAAGAAGGAAAGCTATGTATTATCTTTGAAAATGAATGAACTATTACAAGAATATGATAGGCAAAACCTGACAGAAATATTCAGAGAACATAATTCCTTGCTTCTCAAAGAACTTTGCCTTAAAGCAAATTACAGTTAAAGTCTATATAATGACATGTTTGCTTATAGGGCAAATTCCAGACTATACACATTTAAGCCAAATTTAAGTGACCTTCATACATATTCGTAAGGAATCTTGAAAGAAAGCCTTAAATGTGCCTAAATTGTTGATCTACCAAGACCCAGTTTAAATACCACCATTACTTTCTCACAGCAAATGTGGCTGCATACAAAGCAATCCTTATCCTGTCGGTGAGTCAGTCCATTTTCTGGAGCTAGGGAAAGTGCAGGGATGAGTATCCACAGAGGAAAGGAAATTAACTTTCTACTGACAAAAGTATGATGTACTCATTCTGTTACACACTGAGCACTAAACTAAGCTTGAATAGAAAAAAGATTGAAAGCTTGATTTGTGGCGAACGTTCCCCTGTAGAAATCCCAAGCATGTGAGATAGTGCACTGTATGAGCGCAGACAGCCACACACCTCACTCACTCCAACCAGGGCCTCAGCCTTGACTTGCTGTGGCAATCTAGGATCTGCCTGTCTTCTCACTTCCTTACACACACACAAGAAGCCCCTTTCTCCGGATCTGTGAAGTCCCTTCCCTTGTGCTGGCCTCACCTATAAAGGAGGAAAGCACCAAATCTCAGTGGTTAGGACTACGTGCACTGGAATGAAGCAGATCTGGGTTTGAGCCCTGGTTCCATTACCTACTAGCACAGTGGTGCCCAAGTTTGCTCACCATGCACTCGGCTCAGATGAGCAAAACTACCAAGGGCCTTTGTAACCGGGCTGGTTGTCCTCATTGGTTCCATCTCTACCTGGCTTTGTCTAGTCCAGTACTCTCTCCCATTGAGAATACACACAGTCTTATACATTTGCCTCAGCCTTTGTCCCTCATCCAATAGGGCTGTATCCACCCCCCCCAAGGTTCCTACTGAAATTAACCTTAACGAGGTCAACAACCACCTTTCTCACATTTCCAGATCATGAGTGTTGAAATGAGGGCAAAAATTTCCCTCTCTAAAACAGAATTCATTTGCTTGGGTCTAGACCAATATTATATTGCAATGCTATCACTTACCTAAAAGCTAGAGTTTAAAATACCTTCCATAGAGTCAGAGTCAGATAATGGGGAAGCATGTGCTATAGACAATGGGCTTTCAAATAAAGGAAACATTTTTCTCTACCTCCCATACTTTGGTTCCATCATAATGAATTTTGCTAATAGGTTTACTGAATGGTAGCAATAAATTTTCACGGTCCTTTCAATAACCTTTATCTTTTTTGTTTTTATTTTTTTCTCAAGGGATTCCAAGTATGCAATGAAATCATCTAAAATTATAACGTTGTTTTATACTACGTCATGGCTAGATATCTCATCTAAAAACATTCTCTAATATACCATAATTACACAATGTAATAGTGCTTGGTATGATCTGGATGTTTGTGTCCCCCCACAAATGCATATACCATAATCCCCAACTGATGGTAGTAGGAAATGGGGTCTTTGCAAAGTGATCAGGTCATGAGGGCAGAGCCCTTATTAAAAGGCCCCAGAGAGCTTGCTTGCCCCTTCTATCATGTGAGGACACAGCAAGAAGTTGGCAGTCTGCAACCCAGAAGAGGGCCTTCACTAGAACCCAACCATGCTGTCACTGTGAACTTGGACTTCTAGCTTCCAGAATTATGAGAATAATTTCTATCATTATAAGCCACCCAGGCTGTGGCTTTTGCTATAGCAGCCTGAATGGACTGAGACAGTACTGAAACATAATGGTGGTAATAGGGGACTCCTTTGCATGTTATGGAATCTTAAGCCAAAATACTTACACTTCACAACAGAAACCATAGTGCCGGATTTTCTTTTGGGATGTGTCCATTCAGTAAAATAACTCAGCCTATATAATAAATATACATGTAGCAATGTTAAGTACATAAATGTTTGAATTAATGAAGAGATGGGTGAGAGGTGTCTTCATTTAATAATTTCAAATAGTATATGTGGATATGCTCCCTCCACGAGGTGTATGTCTTATTTTATGTGTCAACTTGACTGGGCCATGAGATGCCCAGATATCTGGTTATACATTATTTCAGGGTGTTCTGTGAGAGTGTTTCTGGATGCAATTAGCATTTGAATTGGTAGACTGAATAAACGAGATCACCCTCCCCAATGTGAGTGGGCATCATCCAATCCACTTAGGGCCTAAATAGAACAAAAAGGTGGAGGAAGGGAGGATTTGCTCTCTCTTCCTGACTCATTGAGCAGGACATTGGTTTTCTCCTGCCCTCAGACTGGGACTCACACCATCTGTGCTTGGTTTTCAGGCCTTTGGACTTGGACTGGAACTACATCATCAACTTTCCTGGGTCTCAAGCTAACAGACACCAAATCATGGGACTTCTTATTCTCCATAATGGCATGAGCTAATTCCTCATAATCAATCAATCTCAATCTCTCTCTGTCTCTCTCTCTCCCCTCTCTCCTTCCCTCTCTCTCCCCTCTCTCCTTCCCTCTCTCTTTCCCTATATGTATATATAGGGCAGGGCAAACTTAATGCCTCACTGCTAAAGAATAGAGTAGGCAAATGGAAAATAGAGAAATTCAGCAAACACCACCTTAACCCAGCAATGAATATCAACATCTCCAGTGACATTATGTGGGTATCATGTCCTCCCAGGTAGGTTGTGACAAGAAGGGCTCTGCAACTCTGTGGTATTCTTTCAGAAAACCCCTAATCCTCATCTAATTATTAGAGAAAAAAAAAAGACTAAGCTTTTATTCCTCAAGGCTATCAGGGTCATGAAAATAGTATGGCAGTCCGTCACAGAGTTAAACAGTTACCATATGACCAATAAATTCCACTCCTAGGTACATACCCAAGAGAAATAAAAACACAGGTCAACATAAAAACTTGTAAACAAATGTACAAATCATCATCATTCATAATAGCCAAAAAAGTAGAAAACAACCCAAATGACTATCAGAAGATGAATAGGTAAACGAAATGTGGTATATCCATGCAGGAGAATATTATTCATTCAAAAAAAGTAATGAACTACCAGCACATGATACAGTATGCATGAACCATAAGAACATTATGTGAAGTAGCCAAATATGCAAAAGACCACATTTTGCATGACTCCATTTTAATGAAATGTCCAGAATAGGCAAATCCATAGAGACAGAAAACACATCTCTGGTTCCTTGGGTTGAGGGTGGGTGCAAGATTTAATGGAATTCAAGCATAATTGACTTTTGGGGATGATGGAAATGCCTAAAGCTCACTTATGCTGATGACCACACAACTCCATACATTTATTAAAATCACTAAACTGTACCCTTAAAATGCGTGAACTTTATTGTCTAAATTATATTCCAATAAAGTTGTTTAAAATATGATGTTGGCCTGGTCTCCTGTTGTACCACAGTGAACATCAGCCTTTTAATCAAAAAGGTCTTGGGGCACCTGGGTGGCTCAGTCAGTTAAGCGTCTGCCTTTGGCTCAGGTCATGATCCCAGGGTCCTGGCATTGAATCCTGCATCAGACTCCCTGCTCAGTGGGGCGCCTGTTTTACCCTCTGCCCCCCTCCCCCGCTCGTGCTTTCTCTCTCTCTCTCAAATAAATAAATAAATAATCTTTAAAAAATAAAATAAAAAAGGTCTTGATGCATGTGTTTTGTATAAAAATGAATCTATATAAAACTTTCACTGTATCTCAGGCCTGCTGACTCTATGTCCTGTGTTCCTCCAAGTAATGACCTTCCCCCCACACATGCCACATCAGGTTGCTCTTGTGTGCAAAGTGTGATTTATCACTTCCACATCTTCCGACTGTGGTGGTGGCTGCAGAGTTGGTCCAGGACAGAGTCCAGGGCCTGGCCTGAGTGACATGACCTCAGCATCACTACTTTCTTCTCTGCTCTGTGCCCTTTCTCATGTGACTCCACTCTGGGGGGACAAACTGTAACTCTCTTTCCGGGTGTCAGTGTGGCAGGACTTCTCAAAGGGCTACATAGGTGCACACCCTTTGCACCAACAATTTCCCTGTTAGAAGTTTATCTTCAGGACATAGTTAAGGATGGCAGTAAAGTATTGGTTATATGGATTGCCCTCCTGATATTTTCTTAGTTTTGCTCTGGGCCTGGATTTAGGAAGGACGACCTAATGGGAAGCAACACCATGAAGGGGTAGAAGGAAACAGAGGGAAATGTAATTTTCAGCAGGTACCCGTGCACGCGCGCACACACACGCACACGCACGCACGCACTCATTCACCAACCAGGTTCTGTTATTACAATACTAGAATTCTCTCACGACAGTGTGCTGGACTCAAAGAGGACACATTCAGCTCTCCAGTGCACCTATTCACGTGAACTGTATCCTGAATTGTGCCCTTTAGCAGAGCACAGACTGAAAAGATGCATCAACACAGTGTTGATGATAAGGGATATAAGAAACACTCCGAATTCCAAAAAACATGGGTTGTGACGATTGGTTATGTCACTTCCATAGGATGATACCCTAGTCAAACATTCAAAAAATAATTGTAATGAAAACACTGATGAGAGACGATTTATTGCCTATCGGATTAGCGATGATTCATGTTATTTCCAAAGCGTGGAGAAATGGAAACTTTCATACCATATTGTTAGGAATGTGCATTAGTAATAGTATTCTGAATATATTGTGTTAATAGACATTTTCTAGATTTCATAGTTTAGAAAGAATAATTTCAAGAACTTAATAAAGAGATGCTTACAAAGATACTTACACATATATGAGCAAAGTTTCTAAGTATAGTATTGTTTATAATAGAAAAAATGGTAAAGATGAAAATAAAATTTTTTTCCCTAAGATACTGGTGAATTAAATTTTGTGCCTTTCATAAGATGAAACACCCAGAGGATGTTAAATAAATAAATAAATAAATAAATAAATAAATAAAAATTTTGTTGTAAAGTAATTTAAAATGTCATCTTAGAAATGCATTTACATGGAAAGATGATCATAATAAGAGCAAAGGTGGGTTATAAAGATGGTAAGTGGAACGGATCCCTTTTTTGCTAATACGGGTCTCTAGCTATTTATCTAGAGGTCTCAAAAGATAAAAATGAAAATAATCTTTTTCTTCTTCCCACATACAGCTTTCTCTTGAGCATAGAGGGAGTTTGTCAGTATCCCTGCACCTTGGGTACACTGCTTTTCCACCCAGACTTCCAGCAAGCTCTGCCTTGTGAAATTGGGCCACAGCCCCTCGCTCCCACCTTCCGGCTCCCTGATGTCCAAACTGCAGTTCAGGCTTCTGTCAGGAGGTGGCACCAATGTACCGCTTCATTCAAATTTCTCTACAAGGAAGTATTCAAAGAACGCCCCCCGAAAAAATAAAATACAATACCGTTTCTGAAATTTCAGCTTATGAACCTATGTACAGAATGATTCTAATTCTGTCTGAAAAAACTGATAGGTCTACAAGAAGACGAAAAACATTTATGCGGGGGTCTAAATCTGATGAAACCCCAGGTGGTGGTAGTATGCCTTGGCAGTCAGCTAAGGCTGGCAACGAGCAACGCAGGGCAGACAGGTGACAGAGAGACTGGGGTGGTCAGAGCAGGGTCTGGGCAGCTGTGCCCTGTGTCATAGACAGGGGATGACAGCCAGGGGGTGGGAGAAGGACTGGACAGCCCGGAGAGCGGTGGGGTAATGGAGGGTGAATGCCTCGTCCCCTAGGAGGGAAACCCCACAGTCAGGTCAACCTACACTGATGAGGGAAGAGAGAAATCAATCAACAAGGAGGATGAAGATCTGGGGTCAACAGCAAATAGAACTACTTTTAAATACATAATGAGTGGGCGCCTGGGTGGCTCAGTTGGTTAAGCGACTGCCGGGATCGAGTCCCATATCGGGCTCCTTGCTCAGCAGGGTGTCTGCTTCTCCCTCTGATCCTCCCCCCTCTCATGTGCTCTCTCTCTCTCATTCTCTCTCTCAAATAAATAAATAAAATCTTTTAAAAAAAATAAATAAATACATAATGAGTTTTCCAAACAGAACTGGTATCATATTAAACAAACCATTCCTAGACATTTGTTATCTTTTGCAAAACATACTCCTTTTCCTAAAAAGAAAAAGTGGAGATGGATGCCACCAGGTAGCCAGATTTGGGATGTTAGCTCTGAGAGTCTCAGACCTGGGGGCTCAGCAAGGGAAGGGACAGATGGAAGTTTGGATCTTGCCTCCATGGCACCACCCAGAGATACGTGGAATTTGTTTCATTTAATTTCAAGTCAGTTAACATACAGTGCGGCACTGGTTTCAGGAGCGAAATCAGTTTCATCACTCACATACAACACACAGTGCTCATCCCGACAAGTGCCCTCCTTAATGCTCATCACCCATTTATCCCATCGACCTCCCCTCCAGCAATCCTCAGTTTGTTCTCTACAGTTAAGAGTCTCTTATGGTTTGCCTCCCTCTCTGTTTTTATCTTATTTTTCCTTCCCTTCCCCTATGTTCATCTGTTTTGTTTCTTAAATTCCACACTGAGTGAAATCATGTATTTGTCTTTTTCTGACTGACTTATTTCTGATTTTAGGTTGATGTTTGCCTTGTGATCTTAGTTCCCTATGGGTTCAAAAAACTTGTGAAGTTGCAGATTATCTTTTGTTGTAAGGGTGAGAGGTACATTCTTTCCAACTTTCTATCCTAAGTGGAAGCCAGCAGCTCTAATTTGTTTTTAATTTGTTATACCTAATTTGAAGTATAATTAACATACAGTGTTATATTTGCAAATGACATATCCAACAAGGGACTAATACCCAAAATATATAAAGAACTTATACAACTCAGGTATACAATGTAAAAATTCAACAATTCTATACATTTTTCAGTGCTCATCACAGTAAGTGTACTCTTAATTCCCTTTATGTATTTCACCCCTCTCCCCACCTCCCCTCTGGTAACTATCAGTTTGTTGTCTGTAGTTAAGAGTTTGTTTCTTGGTTTGTTTCTTTCTTTTTTTTCCTTTGCTCATTTTTTCCCTCAAATTCCACATATGAGTGAAATCATATGTTATTTGTCTTTCCCTGACTGACTCACTTCACTTAGCATTATACCCTCTAGGTCCATCCATGTTGTTGCAAAAGGCAAGAGTTCATTCTTTTTTATGGCTGATATTCCATGGGATATATACACCACTTTTTCTTTATCCATTTATCTGTAGATGGATACTTGGGTTGCTTCCATATCTTGGCTATTGTAAATAATGCTGCAATAAACATAGGGGTGCATATATCTTTTCAAATTAGTGTTTTTGTTTTCTTAAGGTATATACCCAGCAGTACATTACTGTATCATACGGTAATTCTATTCTTAATTTTTTGAGGAATGCCATTACTATTTTCCACAGTGGCTGCACCAATTTGCATTCCCACTACTAGTACACAAGTGTTCCTTTTTCTCCACATCCTCACTGACACTTGTCATTTCTTGTGTTTCTTATTTTAGTCATTCTGATAGATATAAAGTGATATCTCATTGTGGTTTTAATTTGCCCTTTCCTGATGATTAGTGATTTTGAGCATCTTTTCATGTGTCTGTTGGCCATCTGGATGTCCTCTTTGAAGAAAATATTTATTCAGATCCTCTGCCTACTTTTTTAATCGAATTGTTTTTTGGTATTGAGTTGTATAAGTTCTTTATAAATTTTGGATATTAGCCCCTTGTTGGATATGTCAATTGCAAATACCTTCTCCCATTCAGTAGGCTATCCAGCTCTAATTTTTTAATTGGCTTTTCAATTAAAGTAATTATAGATTCCCATGCAGTTGGAGCAAAATAAAGCAGAGACATTCCATTTACATTTTTCCCATACTCCCCCAATGGTAACATTTTGTAAAACTATAGCATAATAGTATAATATCTTGACCCAAATATGAACATTAATCCACTATATTATTCATATTTTCCAACATTACTTGTACTTATTTATGTGTATGTGTGTGTATTAACTTCTATACAATTCTATCATCTGTGTACATTCGTGTATCCACCACTATATGCAAGGTAGTAAATAGCTCCAAAACCACAGTGATCCCTCTTGTTGCCCTTTAACCCCACCCACCTTCCTCCCACCCCCACACCCCTATCACTAACAACTGGCAACCACTGAGATATCCTTCATTTCTAAAATTTTGTCATTTCAAAATGTTATATGAGTGGTATCATATAGTATGTAACTTTTTGGGGATTGTCTTTTTTTCACTCAGTATAATTACCTGGACTTCATCCAAATTGTTGCATGCATTAATAGTTCATAGCCTTGGGGCGCCTGGGTGGCTCAGTCATTAAGCATCTGCCTTCAGCTCAGGTCATGATCCCAGGTCCTGGGATCAAGGCCCACATCGGGCTCCTGGCTCAGTGGGGAGCCTGCTTCTCCCTCTCCCTCTGCCTCTCCCCCTGCTCATGCTCTCTCTCTCTCTCTCTGTATCTCTGAGTCTCAAATGAATAAATAAAATCTTTTTAAAAATAGTTCATACCCTTTTATTACTCAGTAGTATTCTGTAATGTATATTCTCTACAGATCGTTTATTCACCTGTTTAAGAACATCTGGGCTAATTCCACATTTTGGCTAAGACAAATAAAGCTTCTATGAACGTTAGTATACAATTTTTTGTGTGAACATTTTTCTTTTTCTCTGAGATACATGCCCAAGAGCAAAATTGCTGGGTGGTATGGTAATGCATTGCAATTACCTGTTCCGTTTTATAAAAAACTGCTAAACTGTTTTCCAGTGTAGCACTTCCGCACTTCCGCACCAGCAGTATATGAGTGGTTGAGTTTCTCTACATCCTTGCCAGCATAGGTGTCACTATTTTTTTTTCTTTCTCTTGCCTTATTGCATTGACTAGACTCCTGGACTATATTGCATTAGAGAGATGAGAATGGGCATCCTTGTCTTGTTCCTGATCTTAGAAGAAAAGCATTCAGTCTTTCACCATTGAATATGATGTTAATTGTAGTTTGTTTGTTTTTTATAAATACCCTTTATCCCTTGAGGGAGTTTCCCTCTATTTCAATTTTTTAGAGGTTTATTGTTATGAATGGGTGTTTGATATTGACAACTACTTTTTGTACATGAATTGATATAATCATATGATTTTATTCTTTAGCTTGCTGATACGGTGGATTAATAGTGATTGATTTTTGAAATGTTGAACAAGCTTTGCATACCCAGAATGAAGCTCACTTCACCATGATATATAATTCTTAATACATTTTGGATTAGGTTTACTAATATTTTGTTAAGGATGTTTGCATCTAGGTTTATGAGAGATATTGAGCTGAAAGTTTCTTTAATTTCACTGTGTCTTTTTCTGTTTGTTTTTTTTAATTAGATTAACACTGGTCTCATAAAATGAGTTAGGAAGTGTGCCCTCCTTTTCTATTTTCTAGGAAAGATTATGTAAAGTTGGTGTTAATTCTTCAAGTGTTTGGGTAGAATTATACAAGGAAACCATCCAGATCTGAAGATTTCTATTTTGAAAGCTTTTAAATTATGAATTCATTTTCTTACGTGCTTATAGAATTATTCAGATTGCCTATTTCATCTTGGTTGTGTTATGACAGTTGGTGTTTCTTGAGGAATCAGTCTGTGTCACCTAAATTGTCGTATTTTTTTGTATAAAGTTATTTGTAGTATTTCCTTTTTTATCCTTATACTGGCTGCAATAAATAGGGGATATCTGTAGTGATATCCCACTTCATTTCTGATTGGTGATTTGTGTGTTATTTTTGTCTGTCTTGCTAGAAGTTTATCAATTTTATTGATTTTTGGAAGAACCAACTTCTGTTTACTTGAATTTTTCTAGGGTTTTCTTGCTTTCAATTTGATCAATTACTACTCTTATCTTTATTACTTTCCCCCTTATGCTTACTTTGGGTTTATTTTACTTTTCCTTTTTCTAGTTTCTTAAGTTTGGAACCTAGATTATTGACTTTAGAACTTTTCTCCTTTCTTTTTAAAATTGAAATATAATTGACATTGTGTAAGTTTAAGGTGTACAACATGTTGATTGGATGCATTTATATATTGCAACATGATTCCCACCACAGCATTAGCTAACACCTCAGTCGCACTGCATAATTATTTCTTTTTTATGGTGGGAACAAGTAAGACTAGTCTCTTAGCAACTTTGAAGTTTATAGTACAGTATTGTTGGTTATAATCACAATGCTGTGCATTACCTCTCTGGGAATTATTTATCTACTAGTTCCAAGTTTGTACCCTTAAACAATACCTCCCCAGATCCCCAACCTCCTTTTCTCTTTTCTTTTTCTAATTTTAGATTTTTTCTTATATTAAATAAAATTACCATTTTTATTTACTTTATCACACGGTATATTTTTCTTTATTATGTATTTTTATAGAAAACTAGTAACATTCCTGTGGATTGATACATTAATTTTAGCTATATCAGTCTGGAAAAAAGAATGCTACTGTAAGATATGAGTGAAATTTATAAAATATATATTGCAGTTACTATGCTAATTACTTAAATGCCAGGTTAGGGGTATATATTCTATATAAAGTTTTAAACCAAACAGGAGAGGCTCTCTCCTTTTCTCCACCATTGTGGTGTATGTGGTTGACTGCTCCTGCCATGTATTCTCACAAGACTTTCAGAATCAAGCGGTTCCTAGCCAAGAAACAAAAGCAGAATTGTCCCATTCCCCAGGGGATTCATATGAAAAATGGTCATAAAATCAGGTACTACTCCAAGAGGAGGCATTGGAGAAGAACTATGCTGGGTCTATAAGAAATCACACATGAGATGGCACATATATTTATGCTGTATGAAGGGTCATATGCTCATATCCTATCACTTTGTAACATCACTACTACTTGAACAATGACATGTATTATCAGAGAAATGATTTTTCTGTTACTATACTTCTGTACCAGTAGGTTGGTTGAGTAATAAATATATGAGACCTTTTGTTTAAAAAAAAAAAAGGAGAGTAAAAGAGTTATAAATAAAAATACATTTATATTGTCTTTTATATTTATCTATACAGTTACCTTTACTGGTTCTCTTTATTGTGCATGTGTGTGGATTTTAGTTACTGTGTAGTATTCTTTTATTTCACCCCAAAGGAATTCCTTTATTTTCTCATAAGGCAGGTCTGTTAGCAATGAATTCTCTCATTTTGTATTTACCTAAGGATACCTTGATTTCTTCTTTATTTTTCCTGGATATCATCTTGGTTCATAGTCTTTCAGCATTTTGAATATGTCATACCACTGCCTTCTGACTTACATGGTTTCTGATAAGAAGTCAACAATTATTCTTATTAAGGATCTCCTTATGTGATGCATCACTTTCTTCTTGATGCTTTCAAGATTCTCTCTTTGCTTTTGGCTTTTGAAAGTGTCTATGATGTATCTAGGTGTGGATCTCTTTTGGTTTACCCTACTTGGAATTTTATGAACTTCTTGGATGTTCATATTAATGGTTTCCATCTAATTTAGGAAGTTTGGAGCCATTATTCCCTTAACTATTTTTTCTGCCCCTTTCTCTTCTCTCCTTCTGGGACTCTCATTATGTATCTGTTGGTACAATTGACGGTGTCCCACAAGCCTCTTGAGGCTCTGTTGATTTTTTCATCGTTCTTTTTTTCTTCATGTTCCTCACACTGGAGAATCCCAATTAACCTATCTTTAAGTCCACAGATTCTTTTTTCTGCCAGCTCGTTTCTGCAGTTGAACTCCTCTAACATATTTTTCCTTTTAGTTACTGTGTTTTTCAACTTCAAAATTTTTATTTGGTTGTTTTTTTTAAATGTCTGTCTCTTTATTTATATTCTATATCTTATGAGATACTGTTTTCATATTTCCCTTTAGTTCTGTAGACATGTTTTCCTTCAGTTCTTTGAACACATTTATAATAGCTGATTTAAAGTCTTTTCCTAGTAAGTCCAATGTCTGGGTTTAATTTGGGACAGTTTCTTTTCTTTTTTTTTTAAGATTGTATTTATTTATTTGAGAGAGAGAATGAGATAGAGAGAGAGAGCATGAGAGGGGGGAGGGTCAGAGGGAGAAGCAGACTCCCCGCTGAGTAGGGAGCCCGATGCGGGACTCGATTCCGGGACTCCAGGATCATGACCTGAGCCAAAGGCAGTCGTTTAACCAACTGAGCCACCCTTATTTGGGACAGTTTCTATTGGTTGCTTTTTTTCCCTGTGTAAGTCATACTTAACTGTTTCTTCTCATGTTGCATAATTTTGTTTTGAAAACTGAATGTTTTAAACAATGTGGCAACTTGGGAAATCACATTTGCTCCACTCCCCAGAGTTTTCTTGCTGTTGTTATAGTTGTTTATTGTTGCTGCTACTGTTATTCTTATAGTTTGTTTATTGAGTGATTTTCCAAACTAATTCTCTAATGTCTGTGCATTCTTTGTCATGTGTGACCACTAAAGTCTCTGATAGGTAAGCTTAATGGACTTTTAATGATTAGACAGAGATTGCCTTAAATGGCTTACACCTATAAACCTCCCAGTCTTTGCCAAGGAGCTGTGTGTGTGTGTGTGTGTGTGTGTGTGTGTGTGCTGAATCATGCCTTCACTCCTCCAGAAGACAGTTTGCAACACTATCCTATCCTTCACTTCCTGTTTACACAAAGGCTCATGATCAGCCAGAGGTAATAAAATACAACTTTCTCAGATCTGTCTTGGGCATATACACAGCCCTATACCTATATGTTGCATTCTAGTTCCTTAGAATATGTGTGAGCTTGCCAAAGCCCCCTACAAATGCCACAATACATGATTTTCCTCTCAAGTTTTTTTAAAGGAGACTCCTGTTTGTCCTAAAAGGCACCACCTCCTTGGAAAGCTGTGATACTACACTATTACCATGGATTGTATTTGACAGATGCTCTGGGGATGAGGTTTTTCTCATGGAGCAAGCTAAGTCATGTCCAATAAAGACAAGCATTCTGAATGCAGCTTGATTTTCAGGAAACTACCAGACAGGTCAAATAGTAATAGCTCTCTGGGGTTAGGGCTTTTGGGGGAGCACCAAGTTTGTTTTGCCACCTTCAGTAACTGATAAGCTGCTAGTTTTCACATCTACTGTGCTTACCAGTCCCCTAATTTTAAAGAATCCAGTAGATCTAGGGAGATGAGGATAAGACTAGGGCAAGATAAAAATGCCACAAAGTTCACAGTTCTTACTTAGATTTAACTGATTTTTTTGGCTCCTTGAATTGTTACAGCCTTTTGTTAATTTCCAAAGTTCTGAAACTATTGATTTTTACAAGTTTTTCAGTCAGCATTCTCATTGTTTGTATAAAGGAGTAGATTTTCAAAGGTCCTTACCCTAATAGTGTTTCTTACCAGAAATTCTTCTCTATTGTGTATTATTAAAATACATAAATGTAAGACTTTTGAAAATAGGAACATACATTTAATAGGATGAATTAAACAGATATTACCAATATTTGATCAAAAAGTAACAATGACATGTTCTTTCTGTTCCATGATACAATTAGATATTTTTGTACTTTCTGTTCCTTTTCCATAATACTTGTCTGAACTACTTGAAGTCTTTAGGACACACTTCTTTTATATTATGTAGTGGAAAAACTGAATACAATCAACTTAGGAGACTATTAAAGACCACACAGTGGGGAAAAGAAAGTCTCTTCAACAAATAATGTTGGAATAACTAGATCTCCATATGCAAAAGAATGAAGTTGGACTCCTACCTGAAGCCATAGGCAAAAATTTATTCAAAATTGAATATAGACCTAAATTTAAAAGCTAAAAATATAAACTCTTAAAAGAAAACATAAGATAAATCTTTGTGTCCTTGCTTTTAGGCAATGTTTTCTTAATATGACACCAAAAGTACAATGACAAAAGAAAAAGAGCTAAAGAGGACTTCATCAAAATTAAAAACTTCTGTGTTGCAAAAGGCATCAAGAAAATGAAAACCCAACCCCCAGAATGGGATAAAATATTTGCAAACCACATATCTTATAAGGGACTTATATCCAGGACCTTTTGCCACTCAACAATAAAAAGACAAATAATCTAATTCAAAAATGGTCAAAGGATTTGAATCAACATTTCCCCCAAAGAAGATATACAAATTACCAATAAGCACATGAAATAATACTCAACATTGTTAGTCATGACAAAAATGCAAACAAAACCACAATGAGATACCACTTTATTTCCACCGGCATGTTTATAATCAAAAAGGCAGACAATTACAAGTGTTGAAGAGGGTGTGGAGAAATTAGATCCATGATCATGCACTGCTGTTGGGAACATAAAATAGTCCAGCCTCTTCGGAAAACAGTTTGGCAATTCCTCAAAATCTTAAGCATAGAATTACCATATGTGCAGCAATTCTACTCCTAAGAGAAATGGAAACATTTGTTGACACAAAATAAGATACTTAAGCAGGATATTTAAAATAAATATTTAATCGCTTCTCAGCTTTTTGGCTAATATCAAGTGTACTAAATATTGAAAACTTATTTATAATAGCATTACTAATAATGGCCAAAACGTAGAAACTACCCAAATTTCCATCAACTAGTGAATGGATAAACAAAATGTAATATAGCCATACAATGGAGTATTAATTGGCAATAAAAAAGATTAAAGTACTGATACATGCTACAACAAGGATGAAACTTGTAAACATCATGCTAAGTGAATTAATCCTGTCATAAAAGATCACATATTTCATGATTCCATTTATATGAAATGTCCAGAATAGGCAACTCTCTAAAGACATTGGGTTAGTGGTTTCCAAGGGCTGGGGGATGGAGGGGAATAGGGATGGTTAAAGGGTTTCTACATAAGGTGATGAAAATGTTCTAAAATTAGATAGTTGTGATGGTTGCATGACTCTGAATATTCTGAAAAACACTCTGATGTTTATACTTTAATAAAGTTTATAAATATTTATATTATTTATTTATAATAAAATACACACACAAAAAGAATATTTTGGTATGTAGAATTATATTTCAATAAAACTTTTTAAAAAGCTAAATATAAGTCAAACATAAAATCCACTTTGCCTTGCAGCTCTGTTCTTATCAAGCCACATTAGACTAACTCCTCATGTCAGTACAATGTTATAACATCAAGCTAAATGTTCTCCCTGAAAAATCATTTGATCATTTAATTTTGGGGATTTTACTTACTAGCAACAGAGGGTTTTTAGAAATGTAGGAATTTATTTCCAGCTCTCTAAAAATGTCCGTCCATTTTATATCACAGAATTGTTTTGGTAGACCAGCTGTTTGTCAATAAGGTCCTTTTCATCTATAAATTACTCATATAGGCTATTTCTAAAATATCCATTATTTTTAAACACTGCAAATCACATTCACTGTCATCATAAGTTAAATCTCTCTCAGGGAAAATGGCTTTATTTTTTTTCAAGTTTCAGATACTTATTAATCAGCGTAAACCCCAACACAATACACCAACATGATTTCGTACATTTAGAGGGGAAATATTTCCTGGATAAGTGGAAAATTGTGTGGATGTCTTCTGGAAAACCTTCATTCCAAGCAGCTTTATAGTGAAACATTTCATTTAGAAGTCTGGACCTTCTTTCTTCACTTTGCTGTAATCTACATTCACTGAGTAGAACTTGTATTGATCATTGGGACCCAGTTTGTTCCAGGGTTCTGGGTTATTCTTCCTATCCCAACTGACATCTGGATTGAACAATGCCAGGCACAAGACATACAGTGGTGCTCCAGTAACTCCTGCCCAGTAAATACCCAGTAGAGCAACGGCTGTCGTAATTATTATTACAAAGAGGGGGATCAAGGTCTGATGCTTCTTGGTCTGACCGAGGATCTGGTGTAACATGGTTATGGCAGAGACCTCCAGTCCAGGAGAAGAATAAATCAAATCTACAAGGCCCAGCACTAAGTAATCCCTACCAGGAAAATGGTTTTAAAGCATAGGGATTATCTGATTATCTTGTGGAACTTAAATTGGATTCCAAATAAATAGTTTTAGTAACAAAACTGAAAAAGTTCTGTTTAACTTGACTGACCTTTTCTGGTAACAGTGTTGGGGGTGGTTCTGAAAGTCTTATTTCCAAAAGAAAAATTTTTTTTTCTTCTGTGTGAATTGTCACAAGTCACACATAACATTGAACAACTCAGGTGCAGTCAGTTTATCCTTTTCTCCGCTCCTTGTGGCCTCTTCCAAGATCATCAGAACGATTTAGGAGAAACAGCATACGAATTTCTATTTTAGTCTAATCCTTTTCTCCATTCATATTTTCAATGTATCTCCAAATTACAGAAAGACATTCTTCTTTTTTTAATTTAAAGATTTTTATTTATTCATTTCTCACACACACACACACACACACACACACACAGCACAAGCACGGGGAGGGACAGGCAGAGGGAGAGGGAGAAGCAGGCTCCCTGCAGAGCAAGGAGGCCAATGCGAGACTCAATCCCAGGACCCTGGGTTAATGACCTGAGCAGAAGGCAGATGCTTAACCAACTGAGCCATCCAGACGCACCAAGACATTTTTCTTTTATTACACTTTGAAAATAGGATTTTATGTCTGGCCAACATTT
Source organism: Mirounga leonina (assembly GCF_011800145.1). Lineage (NCBI taxonomy): Eukaryota > Metazoa > Chordata > Mammalia > Carnivora > Phocidae > Mirounga > Mirounga leonina. The sequence continues at coordinate 823,925 of NW_023270121.1, read as the reverse complement.
AAATGTATTTTCTATGGCCCGCAACAGTGATGGCCATCTCATAGGCATATGCCTAAGGAAGCTATCTCCTATTTTCATACAGTCAAAAATCTCATTGAGAGCTACTGCTTGCTTTGAGGAAACTGAAAAGTGATCAGAACTTTCATTACGAAAGTCTCAATGTCACAAGTAAGTAAATCACACCTCTTTGTACCACTGTTGTGTGCAATTAGTACACCATATTTAACAGGTAAGATCTTTTTATTTGGTAAGAAGTTTATGGACTGAGTGCAATTTACCAAAATTTACATTTGTATTATCTTCCAAAAGTGCACATAGGTGAATAAAATCTAGTTTGAATTTAGAGAAGATATAAAAAATCCTTTGCTTTATCTTTTCTGTGGTTGCATTTAAATCTTCATAGAAATAAGAAAGGCTAGTTGAATCTCCATTTTTCAAACCAAAATACCTAAGAACTAAGGGAATTTGCTGTTTTTAAATATTTATTTAATTTTATTTTTTTAACATAGTATTATATTAGTTTCAGGTGTACAATATAGTAATTCAACACTTCCATACATCACCCTGTGCTCAATAGGACAAGTACACTCCTTAAACTCCATTACCTCTTTAACCAATGCCCCCACTCTCCTCCCCTCTGGTAAGCCTCCATTATCTATAATCACTTCTTCTTTATCCATTCATCTATTGATGGACACTTGTACTGCTTCCATATTTGGCTATTGTAAATAATTGTAAATTGTAAATAATGTTGTTATAAACATAGGGGTGCATGTATCACTTTGAATTAGTGTTCTTGTATTCTTTGGGTAAATACCCAGTAGAGCAATTGCTGGATCACAAGGTAGTTCTATTTTTAGCTTTTTTTTTTTTTAAAGATTTTATTTATTTATATGACAGAGAGAGAGAGCGAGAACAGGAACACAAGCAGGGGAAGTGGGAGAGGGAGAAGCAGGCTTCCCACTGAGCAGGGAGCCCGATGTGGGACTCGATCCCAGGACCCTGGGATCATGACCTGAGCCGAAGGCAGATGCTTAACAACTGAGCCACCCAGGCGCCCTATTTTTAGCTTTTTGAGAAAACTCCATACTGTTTTCCACAGTGTCTGCACCAGTTTGCATTCCCACCAACAGTGCACAAGTATTCCTTTTTCTCCACATTCTCAACCCCTGTTATTTCTTGTGTTGTTGATTTTAGCCATCTGACAGCTGTGAGGTGATGTCTCATCATAGTTTTCATTTGCATTTCCCTGATGATAAGTGATGATAAGCATCTTTTCATGTGTCTGTTGGCATCTGGATGTCTTCTTTGGAGAAATGTCTGTTCATGTCTTCTGCCTATTTTTTAATTTAATTTTAAATTCCAGTACAGTTAACCTACAGTGTTATAATAGTTTTAGATGTACAATATAGAGATTCAACATTTCCATACATCACCCAGTGCTCATCACCACAGGTACCCTCCTTAATCCCCCATCACGTATTTTACCCATTTGCCACCCCCCTCCACTCTGGTTACCATCAGATCTTACTATAGTAAGATTTTGTTTGTTTTTGGTCAGGATTTGAGGCATCACTTAATAACTGTAGACAGCATGATTGTAAGATCTAACAGAATTGGTTCTACACTGTAAGAGCCCTTCACACTTGTTATCAAATTTATCAAAATTTCCCCTTTTGTTCATCCACAGGACATTTTAGTTATATCCTCTAGATCATAAAATATAATTTACTTGCTTTCACAGAGCTATTGAGAGAACTGTAAGGTAATGCAAGTCCATTTGTTCAGTATATCCACGCTAATTTGGCTGTCATTGTTTCTGACTGAGTATGGTGTCTCTTAATGGAATGCAAAAAAAGACTGATTTAGAAAACCTTGACTGTCTCATTCTGTAATTATGAGATTCAGTCTCTGTATGTACTTTCATATCACCTTCTCCATCATCCTATATTCCAAATTCTTTTCTGCATATTTTGCAGGATGTTCTTTTTTGTGTGTTTAACTTCTTAGACCAGTTTTATATGTTCTTCCATCTGTCATTAAAATAGCAGTCATTTAGTCTTCTTTTTTGGTAATGTCTGGGTCATGCTGCCATTGGTATTTTGATTGTTCCCATTTTCATTATCTGAATTCTTAGAAAACAAAGTCACTATATTAACAATGTTAACAATTAAATGGTACTATTTTGATTAAAAGAACAATAGTTAATCTACCAACCAAGTGAAAGACCAATGTTATTGCTCACTATTAAAATGCACATTTAAGAAGCACTTGGTGTGCTGCAACAGTGGCTGATCCATTATCGTGAACCACAAAATACAATTTCCAACATCAGCAGTGGAGAAAAACTAGCTACAGGGTCTATGGAAAATGGATGATCTATGCCTCATCCATTTGACACTAAAAACAATGTTCCTTTCATTCCCTAATTTTTTTGCCATCTTAAAGATTCTGTACCTCTGTCTTCTGCACACATTGCCAAAAACATAACTTTTCACATTCTGAGGAGGGATTTCCCAGAATGTAAGGATTTCAGCACTAACACAGATAATTTTCAGGAAAACTGCAATGGTCAGTCACCATTGCTTCAGAGCCCAAGAGGAGAAAAGAGGAGGGCCTCCATGCAAGGCAGCAGGCTGGCCTAGATTGTCAGAGCCCAGGAAATTTGAAGAGGGTGACTTCATGGTGTGGGAGGTAACAGCAGTGGTCTATTCAGGGTATAAGTGTGTGATTCAGGTGAGGAGGTCTTCAGTATAGGTGAAGGGATGGTGTCTACAATGAGAAATTATCTACTTCCAGTTGCTTGTGATTGCATAAAGAAGGATTGGTCAAGCAAGTAAAGGTATTAAGGAAAATGGGATCCAGGTTCCCCATTGTTGGGGAAGGAAGTTATAATTATGAAAATGGGGAAAATTGGAGTGAACCCAGTAGTGTTGAAGTTGGAATTATGAGTGAGAACCAATAATTTCCAAGGTGTTTAAAGAGACTTGGAAAAAATGTACATGTGAAAAATGTGTGTATGAGTGTATGTGTGTCCCCTAACTCTCTCCACTCAGAGAACCTGGAAGCAGCAACATTTCAATAGTAGTTGGGCCCACCTAGTGCTTATCTTGCTCTAAATACTTTTGGTCACTAAAATGAACCAGGGCTTCTTGAAGAAATGTTTAATTCCAGGGTGGCTCAGTTGTTATGCGTCTGCCTTCGGCTCAGGTCATGATCCCAGGGTCCTGGCATGGAGCCCTGCATTGGGCTCCCTGCTAAGCGGGAAGCCTGCTTCTCCCTCTCCCACTCCCCCTGCTTGTGTTCCCTCTCTCACTGTCTCTCTCTCTGTCAAATAAATAAATAAAATCTTTAAAAAAAGAAATGTTTAATTCCAGGTCTGAGATGGGGAAAATACAAAATGACTCTGGGATATCTTGTGCCAGATAGTAAGGAAGTGCTCAAAGAAGATTGAGAGTATATCCAAAGGACACAAAAAAACAGCCTGAAGAGGAACACTTTTGAGCATCAAAACACATAATGGTAGGATATATTATAGCCAATTCAATTACACAGGCAAATATGAGTCCATGATATAAATATATTTAATAAATAAATTTAAATAAATAATTTAAATAAATTTAAAGCTTGATGAGGAACAAGATATTTGTGTAGCATCAGATTCTTATTGATTGCAGAGGGAGTATTTTTACAGTGAGAAAAGTTGGGAGGCAACACTAATCAAGTGATCAAAGTACAATATCTAACATTGAAAAATCCAAATTACACACTGTCTGCTGGGATGCAATGAGCAAAACACAGCATCATTTCTATAATATCACTACATAAAATCATTAGCAAACATCAGACATACCCAAATCAAGATGCAGGTTACAAAATAACTGGCCAATAGTCTTCAAAAATGCCAAGGCCATTAAAGTCAAGGTAAAACTGAGGAATTTTTTTAGACTCTAGAGAACCAAAGAGACATGACAACTGTATACAGTACAAGATTCTGTCCTGGATCCTTTTGCTACGAAGGACATTATTAGGACAATTGGCAAAACCTAGACAAGGTCTGAAGATTAGCTTGTGGTAAATATTATTAATGACAATTTCCTGATTTTGATGGTTCTTTAGGAGAATATTCTTATCTGTAAGACATACACACTGAAGTATTTAGGAGCTATGGGGCATAACGTTGGCAACTTATTCTCATATGGTCCAGGCTGTGGGGTGGGATTCCTTGTTTTATACCAATGATTTTTCTGCAAGTGTGCAATTTTTTTCAGCAACAACAGAAACAAAGAGCATTTATTGTTTTCATCAGAAACAATAAAAATAAATATGGGCTTACACTATAGATAAAGGCTGAAAGGAACCCCTTTTGGTTTTATAACAATGTTGCCATTGGTAACCTCCTTGAGAGCAGATTCAGCAGAATGGAGACACAGTAAACAAGGGTGGGTTGAGGAATGATAGGGAGATTGGAAAGTAGAGTCAATATATTCCCCCCTTTATTTGTTGTTTGTGAAAATTAGAAGAAAGATGAGAGGGTGGAGCTTAGGAGAGCTGATTTGTAGGGGATATTTGGTATGTTTGTCTACTTATTAGGAGAGACATAAGCCAGTTAATATTAATGATGTCAAAGGGATGGCCTAGTAATGAAAATAGAGAATTCAAGGCCTAGCAGTTCAGATGAAGTTGAGGAACGTTCAGCCTTTAGTTTTTCTGACTCTTCCGCATTGCCAGAACAATGAGCAAACACTCCATTCAGTATTTTCAAAGAGCTGGGCGTGAAGGATGCTCTCCTACAAAAGATCTTGCTTTAAATCTCTTCAAATAGGGGAGCCTGGGTGCTCAGTCAGTTGAGCCTCTGACTCTTGATTTCAGCTCAGGTCATGATCTCATGGGTCACAAAATCAAGCCCCGTGTCTGGCTCCTCACTCAGCAGGGAGTCTGCTTGAGATTCTCTTCCTCTCCATCTGTCTCTCCCCCTACTTGTGTGTGCACGCACACATGCATGCGCTCGCTCGCTCTCTTTCTGTCTCTTTCTCTCTCTCAAATAAATAAATAAATCTTTAAAAATAAATAAATAAAAATAAGTCATCAAATGCATAATTTAAATATTAGTACTAGTATTAATATATTAATATAAATTATATCAATATTGATGTTTATATGTTAATAAAGTGATATTATGTTAATAATTCATGGTATATTGACATTGATATAATATTCACCTAAATATACTTGGTCAAACATACACCCAACTACAGAAATGGATATCACCAGGGCTGTGGGGAAGAATAGAAGTTACATTTTTCCATGTTGTTTGAATTTGCCTTACAACCAGGATTTACCACTTATGTAATTATAAGAAAAAATAATATTTTAAAATGGGAGTTGGGAATCTGCTCTTAAATGTATTTGCAGAATTGCTGTAGAGAGACTTATCTGAAAATATCTCTACAACTAATTGTGAATTGGGGTGGAAAAAAGCAGATTAGAAACCACGTGTAGCATCATCCCAGATGTTGCTGATCAGACAGCTGTCACGAGGCTCAGTGCCACACTTCACATCTAGAAGGGTCTATCTGGTGGATTTGAGAAACCCATGGTCCTCCCTCATCCCTTCCTAATCTGTTGTCAACTGTGAGGTTCCAGTGCTTGTTGCTAGATGGCGAAAGACCTCTACTTTCTAAGTTTTCTCCAGCATATCTTTTTAGCAAGGAGAGAAAATCAAAGCAATAAACACTTATGTTTGTTTAAGTAGACTTTATTTTGTAGAACAGTTTCAGGTTCAAGGTAAAATTGAGCAGAAAGTACAGAGAGTTCCCATATCCCCCTTGTTCCCATACTCCCACAATCCCCCCACTATCAACATTCTGCCTCAGAGGGCTACATTTGTTACAATCAATGAACCTACACTGATACACCCACTATCACCCAAAGTCCATAGTTTACATTGTCAAAGCAAAAAAAAACATTTAAAAAAATAACTTTTACAAAGCAGTTTCTAAAACAGGCAGTATGAAATGAGCCTCCATCTCATACACTTAGGAAAAGGTTGGAAAGATGTATGATCAATGTCAGAGATAGATCATTCCAGAATCAACATTTCATTCATTTATCCTTCCACTACTTATTTATGAGCAACCTTTACGTGCCAGGCACTGGCAACCTGCATCAATACTCCATTTTCACACCTCTGTGTTCAGCCCCCAAATTATCCATTCAACTGCCTACTTGGTGTACCTATCCTCTTAAACCAAGATTCTACCACTGTTTCCACATCAAATAAGTTGACACACACTGTACCCTGAGCCCTGGAAGGCGACTGTCTGCAGAGAAGGCAATGTGGTAGCAGAGGGTAAGAAAAATCAGTACCACAGTCCCTGTAATGCCTGTTCCCAAGCTGTGGAGCCTTGAAAAGTATACCTCTCCTCTCTGAACTTTAGTAGAGCTCACTCGGGTCAAAGACACAGAACTTGCAAAAGTATCCACTCAATTACCTTCTCTGACTATGACTCACTTTGTTTCAGGACCCATTTTGTTTCTTTTCTTTTAAGACAGATTAACAGGAGAAAAACAAACAGAAGTTTAATAGCATGCATAACTCCTGTATACATGAGAGAGACCCAGGAAAACTGAATAACTCATTGCAGGAGCCATTTTGGAAAAGAGACCCCAAGTTTGCTTTGAGTGAAGTGTGTAACAACCACACAGCATGCTTGGACCAGTCCACCTTATATAATATATGGGGTTCTGGGAGGTGAGGATACTCTGTATCATGTCCCCACAATATTTTAATTGTCTTCTTAGTGGATGAAGCAGAGATCTGATTAGTAGCATTTGACTGACATCACAACTGAACTATGTTTGTACAATTGGTTCTTATTGGAGACCTCCTCACCTGCATACATTGGCCCAGCATTCAGGTACTATAATAAGGCATCCTACCTGCAAAGGTTGCATTTGCATCTGTTCTAAAACTCTAAAAACCGTCAAGATCTCTCCTTCTGGCTTATTAGCATAAGCCAAAATGTATATTCTTTGAGTTCCAGTCTGGCACATAAAGAGTTTGAAAGTTGTCAGTTCAGTTCTCACAACAAGAAAAGAGCTGAACAAACTGAAAATCAACAACTCTTCTTAGATCAATCAGACAATTGAGGTCACAAGACAAACTACTGTCCACAAAGTTTGGAGAAACATACAGACAGATATAGAGGATTAGAGCTCACCAGAGCAGAACCCAGGAGCAAAACCACTGCTAGAACCAGTATGGACAAAGGAAAGCATAAACTTTAATTGACAAATTGATGAAAGCTCAGTGTGGGCAAGTCTGAGAATGAACAACTCAAGGAGTGCCCAAACTTAGGAAGGGCCCCCAAAACTTTCATGGGTTTTACCTACAGGTGCTCTACCAAGTTCTCACAGTGAAGATTAGAGAAAAGTCTCCTCACACTTCTGGCAGGGAAAGAGAAAAAGCAGCCATTTTGAAATGTATTCAGAGCACTGTATTCTTCTTAACAAATCCTGCCCTCAAGGGAAACTATTTTACCAGAGCCTGTTATGGTTTTACTGGAACTTAACTGACCTGAGGGAAAGGAAATACCGAGCTCCAGCCGCCCTTAGTATTTGATATGCAGGCAAGGAAATACCCTCTAGTCTTTCATGTGAAGGAAGGAAAATACTAAACTCTAGCCACCTCTGGCCTTCCCATCTCACTTAACAGGGAAAAACTGAGAAGCACTTGTGAAGGTCACAGCCCAGGATCACAGCTTCACTAAACTCTGACCAAATCAGAGAACTAAAAAATGCTTAGCTTCACCCCACCTCTTACTACTACATCAATAAGGCTCTTGTATGATTATAGGGGAATACAACTGAAAGAATTGCACGTCTTAGATTTTATTTAAGAGAAGTCTCTAGGGAAACCCAAACACAATAGGGGAGACAAAAACAAAGATGTTTGTGGCAATTTTAGCCTCTGAAAACTACAGGAACAACAAACAATAAACACAGCCTAAGCCTATCCAGATAAACATAAAACCTCTCACTAAAGGCTTATTTACCACAGCTCCATTTATCCAGAACATCATGTCTAGCTTTCAACAAAGTACAAGTCATAATAAAATACAGAAACACAGTTTGGAAAGACTGAGCAGGCTTCAAAATCAGACTCAGATATAGCAGGGATGTTGGAATTATCATATTGGGAATTTAAAATAAGTATGATTAATATGCTAAGGACTCTAATGGAAAAAATGGACAACATGGAAGACAGATGGGTAATGTAAACAGAGAGATTAAAAACTCTAAGAAGGAATCAAAAAGAAATGATAGAAAGGAACAGAGTAGAAAATCCAGAAATGAACCCACAACTATAAGGTCAATTAATCTTTGACAAAGCAGGAAAGAATATCCAATGGGAGGGGCACCTGGGTGGCTCAGTCAGTTAAGCATCTGCCTTCTACTCAGATCATGATCCTGGGGTCCTGGGATGGAGCCAAGTATCAGGCTCCTGCTCATCAGGGAGCCTCCTTCTCCCTCTCCTTTTGCCCCTTCCCCCACTCGTGCCCTCTCTTTCTCTCTCTCTCTCTCTCTCAAATAAATAAATAAAATCTTTTTAAAAAAGAATATCCAATGGGAAAAAGACAGTCTCTTCAACAAATGGTACTGGGAAAACTGGACAACAATATGCAAAAGAATGAAAGTGGACCGTTTTCTTACACCATACACAAAAACAAATTCAAAATGGATTAAAAACCTAAATGTAAGACCTGAAACCATAAAAATCCTAGAGGAGAAGACAGGCAGTAACCTCTTTGACACTGGCCATAACAACTTCTTTCTGGATATGTCTCCTGAGGCAAGTGAAACAAAAGCAAAAATAAACTATTGGAACTTCATCAAAATAAAAAGTTTCTGCACGGCAAAGGAAATAATCAACAAAACTAAAAGGCAACCTACAGAATGAGAGAAGATATTTGTAAATGATATATCTGATACAGAGTTGGTATCCAAAAGATATAAAGAACTTATACAACTCAATACCCAAAAAACAATCTGATGAAAAAATGGACAGGAGACATGAATAGACATTTTCCAAAGAAGATATCCAGATGACCAACAGACACATGAAAAGGTACTCAACATCACTCATCATCAGGGAAATACAAATCAAAACTCCAATGAGATATCACCTCACACCTGTCAGAATGACCAGAATCAACAACACAGAAAATAACAAGTGTTGGTGAGAATGTGGAGAAAGGGGAACCCTCTTACACTGTTGGTGGGAATGCAAACTGGTGCAGCCCCTCTGGAAGACAGTATGGAGGTCCCTCAAAAAGTTAGAAATAGAACTACCCTGTGATCCAGCAATTGCACTACTAGGTATTTACCCAAAGAATACAAAAATACTAATTCAAAGGGATACATGCACCCCGATGTTTATAGCAGTATTATCTACAATAGTCAAGCTATGGAAAGAGCCCAAGTATGCATCGACTGATGAATGGATAAAGAAGATGTGGTATATATATACAATGGTATATTACTCAGCCACCAAAAAGAATGAAATCTTGCCATTTGCAATGACGTGGATGGAGCTAGAGAGTATTCTGCTAAGCGAAATAAGTCAGTCAGAGAAAGACAAATACCATATGATTTCACTCATATGTGGAATTTAAGAAGCAAAACAAATGAGCAAAGGGGAAAGGGGGTGCAAACCGAGAAATAGACTCTTAATTATAGAGAACAAACAGATGGTTACCAGAGGGGAGGTGGGGGGGGTGGGTTAAATAGGTAATGGGAATTAAGGAGAGTATTTGTTGTGATGAACACTGAGTATTGTATGGAATTGTTGAATCACTATATCGTACACCTGAAACTAATATTACACTGTATGCTAACTAACTGAAATTTAAATAAAAACTCTTCAAAAAGAAAATGATAGAAATAAAAAAGAAAAACTGTAACAGAAATGAAGAGATTCTTTGTCTCCCTCTCCTTCTGCCCCTCTCCCCCCCAAAAAAGTGATGGGTTAGAGAAAGATATATCATGCCAACAATAATCAAAAGAAAGCTAAAATAGCCATATTAACTTCAAACAAAGAGGACTTCAGAGCAAGGAAAATTATCAGGGATAAAAAGAGGTATTACATGATGATAAAGGAGCCAATTACTGAAGAAGATTTGTCTTGTTTTTCATTTACATATGTGGAGTGGGGAAGTCCACTTTCATTCTTTTGCATATTGCTGTCCAGAGTATAGTATCACTTGTATGAATGTATACTCTACTTTTATCTTATTTGTTCTCTTTTTAAAGGTTTTATTTATTTATTTGAGATAGAGACACAGAGAGAGCCCAAGCAGGGGATGGGAGCAAGGCAGAGGGAAGGGAGAAGCAGATTCTCTACTGAGCAGGGACCCTGACTCGGGGCTCCATTCCAGGACCCAGAGATCATGATCTGAGCCAAAGGCAGAAGCCCAACCGACTGAGCCACCAGGCGTCCCTATCTTATTTCTTCTTGTTGGAAATTTTAGATCTCTCTCTGTATACACACACACACACACACACACACACATTTCCAAGTGTTATGTGTCTAATCATGAAATGTCTGAGTCTTAGGATATGAAGAAGTTCTACTTGAAATTATAAAATTGTGCCCCTAAACTTTTCTATTTCTACCTTTTTAAATTACCACCAGTGGTAGATGAAAATTCTCATTTATACATCATACTCATAACAACAACAAAAAAAACCCCCAGAACTTTGTTTGGTATTTAGAGAATTCTAAGATAAGTCTTGCTAGTTGATGGCTGTGAAATACTACTCTTTGTTGTTTTCAACTCCATTTCCCTAATTACTGTTATAATTAACCATCTTTCCTGAGATTTACTGCTCTTTATGCATTCAAGATATTAAACCTTCAGTGGTAAATGGCTTTATTTATTTATTTATTTATTTATTTATTTATTTATTTACTTTGGCATGCCCTTCTTGAGCAAATATTCTGTGTCAGGCAATGCCAGTCAAAATCATCAGAGGAAGTGGAATTTCAGCTAATTCTTACAGAAGGAGTAGGCTTGTGAAAGGAAATGGAATGTATATGTGGACATTCCTGACTGTACAAAGGCATGGAAATGAAAATGTACCCAGTGTGCTTGAGGTACACAGTCAGGAGACAGTCTGATATGGCTGGAATGCAGCCTGCATGGAGTGATGGGGGTGACTGATGAGGAATTCTGACTCACTTTGCAGGATCCCAAATCTAAGTGGCCATCTTTAGCCTTCATGAGAACAGAGCAGAAAGGGACTTTCACAGTTACCTACCCCCCAGCAACTTCAGTTTGCACATCAGGTGATGAGGCCCAGAAAAAGCAAAGTACTGTGTGGCCACCATGCATCTTTTATGCACCTAATGGGATTGACGGACGCAAACTCCAATCTATATCTTCGTCTCAGACTTCTCAAGGGAGCTCCAATCCTGAGTATCTATCAGAAATCTTCAGTTGGAGGAAGATAAATATTAGTACAAATCCCCTATTAAACTGTATCACCCAACATGAACCCCCCCACACCCAGAAAGTATAAACTCATTCATCCCTCATCCTTGCAAGACCACCATCTAAAAAGGAGGTCCCAGTGGGAGAGTGGTGTGATTATGGTCCCTGGTGTTAGACAACTCTTGGTGAGATCTCCTCAGCCTTCTACTAACTGTGAACCCTGGGAATGATATTTAACTGCTCTGACTCTCAGCCTTCCACATTTTTAAAGCACCAGTGTTAGGAACCTGGTGAAAAACTTCAGGAGTTGCCCATTCCCATCCCACAGTGCCTATTCCATTCTTTAAAAGAGGTATCCTGGGAGCACCTGGGTGGCTCAGTTGGTTAAGTGTCATGCTCAGGTCATGATCCCAGGGTCCTGGGATCGAGTCTCATGTCTGGCTCCCTGCTCAGTGGAAAGCCTGCTTCTCCCTTTCCCTCTGTCTGCTCCTCTGCCTACTTGTGCTTTCTCTCTGTCAAATAAATAAATAAAAATCTTTAAAAAAAAAAAAAAAGAGGTATCCTGGACATGAAATGAAAAGTTTGACCACCAGAAGGAATACTTGAAAATGTAACAGCATAAAGGGATAAACACACAAAGTCATTACATGCCCACATGAGTTTCTGTGCCAATTTATTATGATAGGATTGGCTGCCTGAGAGACCCCTGAAGAAAGAGCGTCATTACATCATTTCCATTTAGTTGAATCATCCTCCTGTTTAGTCTCAGGGGAAGAAAATCTTCACCTACTCTTCAATTTCATAAGCTTTTCAGTTATCTTATTTTGACTTCTAGAGTAACATGAAAAAAGTTTGCAAACTTCAGTCTCGAGACACAGAAGGTAATAAGGAAGCACAAGGTGTGATATTGACTTGGCTAAACAGAACATTGAAATGAGAGTCAGGAGGTCCTATCATGAAGGCACTTTGGATAGGTCACTTCTGTCACCGCGCATGGAAATGAAGTTCTCAGAAACCAATCTGAGCTGCCCTGCAGGGCTGCCTCTGCAAGGGAGAGCAGCAGCAGCTGAATCCTGCACATAGTTTTTATTTATTTTTTCTTTATCAGAAAAGCAAGGACAGATGCCCCAAAGCGTGGGAAAGGAGTACAAAGGGATGGCAAATATCTTGAAGCAGGCTTGCATTCTCCCCTGCACGTAGGCACACAGGGAGTCAGTCATGGGATAAGGGAAGAGCGGGATATTTGGGCTAGCAGTTGCTAGGTGTAGAAAGGGGGGACTGAGGGTTACATTCTTTCATAGCTCCTAACTTATGCCCTGCCCCCTGGGGATCGTGGGATCCTACTCTTATCGGACCATTGCATTCAACAGCCCGAGAACAGGAACACTGCTGACGTTTCAGCTGCTTCCACAATTACTCCTTAGGGCTTACAATATATTTTCTAAGAATAACTCCACAACTTCCCTTATACCAGCCTCATCCATTAAACAAGATAAAAGTACTAAGTTCTCCCAACCACTCAGGAGTATTTAGGATGTTAACCCTTAGAATACCAGAACCAAATCATCATCATCTTCTGTGTACAAAATACCCATTTGCTGTTTTTATTAAGTGACTTTATGAATAATTCACAGAAGTAAAAATAGATAATGAAGGACAACTAAATCAGAAAATTTAACAAGAATTTAAATATATCAAATCAAAATTGTATTCCTCATTTTCCCAACTTTGAAAGTATGTATACTCAAAAAGGGCATCATCCTTTGAATACTGCTCACTCCTTATCAATTCTCATGCCTGAACCTGTAATATATCCATCTGTAGGTATTGATTTCTCTCTTCTTGCTCACTTGTATCCCCAATAAGTTCTGCCTTATCTTATTTCTAGTTCTTCTTGTACTTATATCATCAAAACAGAAAACTTTACAAAACATTGATAGCTCATAATTTTGTTGAAGGGAGGATAGCCATCTTCTTTGCTCCATAATTGCAAGATATTTTCATTTTTAGATTGATAAACACCGATTAGAATGACCAGTCCAGGGCGCCTGGGTGGCTCAGATGGTTAAGCGTCTGCCTTCGGCTCAGGTCATGATCCCAGGGTCCTGGGATCGAGTCCCGCATCGGGCTCCCTGCTCCTTGGGAGCCTGCTTCTCCCTCTGCCTCTCTCTCTCTCTGTCTCTCATGAATAAATAAATAAAATCTTTAAAAAAAATAAAAAAATAAAAAAATAAAAAAAAAGAATGACCAGTCCAATGACTTTTTTTTCATTTCTACATGATCTATTTCCTTCTTCTTACCTGAATTCAGCATTTGTTCACTTAGAAAACTTATTGCTTAAATACTTGACATATATTAAATATACAATATCATAAAAGATGACAGAAAATTGTCCAATGTCCTTTGAGCAAATTGGGATGTTCTCACTTCTTGTTGTAACATATTGTATGACAAGTGACAAACTGAGAACATCATTTATCATTTTGGTCCTTAGAAATATGCTATTCACTACTTGATTTGGGGGTTTGAAAAAATTCATTTAAGATATCATCATATGAATACTCATAGTTTGAGATATCAGTTTCACTATCAATAACGGCATCTAGAGTATTGTTGTCACTGTACTTCTGTCTTCTGATCTAATAATTGTAAAATGAATTCCTCTGTCAATTTACTTTTCTTTGCCAGTGTGGGAAGAAAAATGAAAAAAAAATTCTCATTAGTGTTCAGCGAAAGCTGGATTAAGTAAATGCAAAGATGGAGTCTTCATTTCTTCTATATCTTTTTGAAAGATGGTATAATACTTTGGACAGTGCAGTAAAAAACTAAATGGTGATGTGGTATTATTTATTTTAGTATAGCTTCATTCCTGATGTAAACTATCCCATCATTCTTGCTTTTTTCTCTTATTTTTTAAATCTTTTTAGTAGAACTAGGAATAATTAATTAATAATGAAATAATTTTTAGGATGATGAATAGCAAAGTGTTTTAAGATATGGAAAAAATAAAATCAATGAGATCTCACATGTCAATTTTATAAAAGGGCCCAATTCTCCCATGTGGTATGTGCAAGATAATATGGGCTTATTCTATTTAAAAATAAGAGATAAATTTTCTCCTTGTTCTTTGGAAGACTTCTAAGAAAGAGTAGAAATCATTAAATAGCAATCCTTACAAATAGTTTGAAAAGTTCAAAAACAAAAATTGGATCCAATGGACCCTGATTGTTTATCAAAAGTTAAATGAGATCCCATCTGGAAAAGCAATCTGAGGTCCTAGATGATTGGTTTCCCACTAAATACTCCAGCAGTCAAATTGAAGAGATCAGAACTCTGTGTGATAGATAACAGATTAATGGTATAGAAGCAATTTTCCCTAGGAAAACACCATTTTTAAAGATATGTGTTGGTCTAAGCATGAGCTGCAGGCCACCTTTATTAGAGTCACCTGGATCTTGTTAAAATTGCAACTTCTGAGACCTTACCCCAGACCTACTGAATCCTTTCCCTGGGGTTTGAGAATCAGGAATCTATACTTTGAACAATTTCCCTGGTAGATTCTGATGTTCACTATAGTTTAAAAACTGCTGAATAGATCACATCCAAGGTTTCTTTAAATATTTTTGCATATTGTGATCCCTGATTCCAACATCAATGGTTTTGCCATTCGACTTTAAGTACCTATTTCTGATTTGGTGTATTTGGTAGATAACGATCCATACATGCAGCACTTGTTTATTGAGTATTTACTCTTTGCCTACCAGGTTGGCTGCTAGGCAACAAGAGAGGAAAGGCCTTTCCCATTAGGGGGCTTACATTCTCTTTTGGATACACATAAAGTTAACAATAACCAATGTAATTTCAGTGGGTGAAGAGTGCCACGAAGAAAATAAAAAAGGGAAATGGGATGGAAAATTACATTTATGGAGAGGGCAGTGAAGGATGTCCAAGGCCATCCAGTTTAACAATTTCAAAGACCATCATGTACTTAGATTACAATATGCATGATGATCCCTGGAGTTGTGCCATGCTTTATCACGAGAAGGCCATGCTATGCACGTGACTTTTCATCTGAGAACTGGATGACAAGAAAGAGATGTGTGTGTGTAAAAATCTTTTGACGTTAGACTAGGGAACAGCAGACTCTGAAGTGGAAGTGAGCATGACTTGTTCCCAAAAAGGAGGAAAAAAAGCCAGTGTGGCTGGAGCCTGGTGGAAAACGTAGGAGAGCTGTGAGAGTTAAGGTTGAAGCGAAGCGAATGCAGGATAGGGAGCAGTACTCAGACTTGGCTAGTAATCTTAACATATTTTCATAGTCAATATACTTTCTCAATATCTGAGACCCCTATGACACAACACCTGCACAAACCTTCAACACTGTCTCACACCTCAACATTCTCAACTGCTCTTTAGGCTTCTTGTTTCTTTGGAAAAGTAGATGCTATCACAGAAGAGATTGCCTATATGTTCCCACCACCAAACCTACCAAATTACCCACATCAGAAACTATGGTCCTTACTTTCTCTCATGTGACAAATCTTACTGAGGTGGCCCCTTTTCACTGCAATGATCACCCACTCTAGGACTGTGATTGTGTCATTATTCTCCTTTTCCCCTGACACAGCAATATTCCTCTCTCTACCAGATGAGTGAACATATTCATGAATGAACAAAGAGATGAACTCATGAAAGATATGAAAATTGGGCAGCGGGAGTATAAAAGGGAAGTGTCAGTGGGATTCTCAGATGACTCGCCTGATCATCTATGTGATAGGTAGTAATGTTAGCTGGAATGGGCAACACATAATGGATCTTTTTTGGAGGGAACATAATGGACCATCTTGATTTCTCTATATCTTTGTGTACCCCATGGGGATGTTAAGAATGTAGCAAGATATTTAGATCAGAGACTGAACTAGAGAGGGAAATGCAAGAATCATATGGGTGGATGGAGATTGAAGATATAGGTATAGATGAGATGGCTGCTTAAGCAGAGATCATGGCATGAAAGGGGAAGGCGGCCAAAAATGAGAACCAAGGAGCTCCCAACATAAGAGTCTTCAGTAAGTGCATGAGTGGGGGGAAGGGCAAAGGGACAGAATCTTCAAGCAGACTTCCCACTGAGCACAGAGCCAGACATGGGGCTTGATCCCACAACCAATGAGATAATGACCTGAGCTGAAACCAAGAGTTGGACATTTAACCAACTGAGCCACCCAGGTGCCCCTTAAAGGGGATAATTTTTTAAAGTAATTGTATACTGCCATTACATTGTAAAGAATTGAAAAATATAAAGAGAGAGATGACATCACGAAAAATGGCAGAGTAGGGAACTCAAAGTTTCCATGCCAAAAATGGTCAGAATCAACTTTTGCAGGACTCTGGAATCTAATAAAAACTTACAACAACGAGAGGAAAACTAGTTGAAGAGAAAAGCTCCTGAATTGCAGTAAGAGAGTGCCATGGCATTTTAAATTGCCAGCCCACCATCACCAACACTCTAGATCGGTTAATGAAGGTTGCTAGTACCAGAGAAACATTATGGACCTTATTCTCAAAGAACTGTGTCTATGGGTCTCTACCATCTGTCAGGTCCTTCTCACAGAGAGCACAAGGTTTCTCTATATTTTGCCTCAGAGCCTTCCCAGGAGTGGAGTGGCTTTTGCCAAAAGCATTTAAAGGCCTGGGTATTAGACCTAGCAGGTTGGGGCAAAGGACAGTACTGAGGACAAACAATAAATAGAATGAGAAAGCTGGGAAGAAGAGGCTGGAAAAGGAGATACATGGGAGAATAAGAGATTTTAAAAGCTCCCCAATATACAGGGAGATTGAGAAGACCACACATATGCCCAGGATGGGATGCAAGTGCTTCCAAGGCCTGAGGAGGCCTTTCACCTCTGGCTGGCGTTCAGACTCTGTGCAAATAGGAAGTGAAAACTAATGCAGAGTTGAAAACGGTCTGGATAAGCAGTGAATGAGTTCCCCAGCACAGACCAATTTGCAAAAACTGAGAGTGTTTCTTCTTTTTTTTCTTTTACTGGCTCCAGGTATTTAACGGTCAAAACACCAGCTGATCACTAAGCTAAGGCAACAGACTTTAGTGGTACACATGATAAAAGAATACAGACTTCACAAAAGGTCACTAAACAAACAAACAGCAGCCCACAACAACCAGCAAAAAATCCTGAGGAGAGGGAAGAATAGGATTCCTAGAGGTGCCACATTATAATATTCAAAAGGTCCAGTTTCAACAGCAAAAAATTATAAAACATGCAAAGAAAGTATGGCCTATTCACAGCAAAAACGAAATTAGTAGAAACTGTCCCTGAGGAAGCTGAACTTACTAGGGAAAGATTTTAAGTCAACTGTCTTTAATATGCTCAAAGAGTTAAAGGAAACCATGGACAAAGAAGTAAAATAAACCAGGAGAATAATGTCTCACCAAATATGGAAAATGAATAAACAGGAAGAAATTATTAAAAGGAACTAACAAAATTCTGGAGCTAAAAAGTACAGTAGCTGAAATTAAAAATTCAATAGAAAAGTTCAACATCAGATATGAACTTGCAGAATACACTCACCAAGACACATCATAGTCGAATTGTCAAAGCCAAAGACAAAAAGAGTATCCTGAAAGCAGCAATACATGTTAGGTTTTATTTAGAACCTGATCCAAACAAACTATTAAAAAAAAAAAAAACTATGACAGAATTGAGAATTTGAACACGGGTTGGACATAAAACAGTATTAAGGAATTATTAATTGTTAGGTGTGAAAATGTTATTGTGATATAAATATACATATATTATATATATAAATTATATAAATATATAAATATGAGAGTCCTTATAGACACGTACCTTGAAATACTTACGCACAAAATTATATTACGACTGGGATTTGCTTCAAAAATAATTTCTAAGAGTAGGAAGTGGGTAAGAATATACATGAAATAACACGCAATGAGTTAAATGTTGGAGCTAGGTGATGAGTACAGTGGCTTTCATTATACTATTTTATTTTTGCATATGTTTGAAATTTTCCATAACAAAAGTTAAAATAAAGTTAATGTAAACTACAAAGAGAACACAATTCTAATCGAAAAAGGAACAAAACAAAAAGGTATTAAGAATTCGAAAAAATTCCATCTCCTTTCTTGCCCCCCCACCCCACATACACATTTTGGTAAAGAAAATGGTGAACATTGGTAGCCAGGAGGACCACAGGTTGGGAGCAGGGTGTTTGTGACATCTTGCTCATAGATGTTTTTGCATTAATTTTGTTTTTTAAAATATTGCATTAAAATACGATTATCTTCACTACTGAGGTTTTTCTGCACCCCCTTAAATTTTGCGCCGGCGTCATGGAGGGGGTAGGGATGTATCCCGGGAGCAAAGGAGAGGAAGAGGCAAGGCCCCAGAGAAGAACGGAACGGCCAACAGGTCCCTGAGAAGATACTGCCCTTCCCCAGCCGCAGAGAAAGGCCCAGGAATACACAAAGAAGGGAGAGCCACGGAGCCCAGGCTGGTGCTGTTAAAGACGCCGCAGCAGAAGGGAGCTGTGCTGGCCAGCCGGCTGTGCGCCCCCGCGCGGGCTGAAGCCGGCACGGGATGGGGGCGGTGCCGCTCGCCGTGACGAAGGCCTCACGTGACCCGCCAACGCGGACTCGCGCCCTCGCTCCAGCGTCAGAGCCGGCCTTCGCTCGCTTGCTTCTCGGTGCCTGCTCCCGGTGGACCTGAGGGCGTGCGGGCCAGAGGCAGCCGCAAAGAGTCGGAGGCGGACGGGAAGCAGGTAGGGGGCCGGGAGGAGGGGAGCGTTCCCTGGGCTTGGTGTGGGAGAGCCCACGCGGCCCGCGGAGCCTTGCTGGGGGACCGGCTGCCCCGCGGCGAAGCGGCGCAAGGACCGCAGCCCTCACGCCCCACCGCAGCCCGCGTTTGGCCGCAGAAAATGCTAGGCGGAGGGCTGGACCGCGGCGAGGCGATGACCCTTCGGAAACACCTGCCTCTTGCGCCCCCCGCCCCGCCCCCGTCCTTCTCGGTGTAGAAAATGGTGGTCAGCACGGGGGATGGGGCGGCTGGGTGTGGGGGAGAGGCGGCCGAGGGGGGTCCGGGAGGGGCTGGGTAGCGTCGGGTCGGCGGGGAGCGCTCGGCTGCAGCAGCCCCCGCTGCCCTCACCCCGGCCCTCTGCAGGTGTGCAGGTCTAAGTGTCGCGGCGGCGCACTCTTCGGCGAGAATCGGGAGGAGGAGGAGACTGCAAGGATAGGCCCAGGTCGGTGCGGGGGACAGTGGGGGCCGAAGGGAACGTATGGAAAGCCCTGAGACCCCAAATTCCCTCCCGCCACCCACCCCCACCCGCCAGCCCGTCCTCCATCTTGGTGCCTGCAGAGGCCTGGGCAGGGATAGGCAGGGAAAATGGTGGGCTTTGGGCGGGGCGGGGGGGGGGGTGGAGAGGGCTCGGACAGGGAGCCCCCTGAAGAGCGTAGGGAGCCTCTCCAGTGGGAGAGTAAAATTTTAAAAAGCATTTGAAATCCAGGGCTCTGAATTTTGAAAGGTGCGTAGTAGGGCCTCTGTCCTCGGTGCTGATCGTCCCACCAAGAAAATAGCCCTTTTTCTGGTCTCTTACCTCTAGGAGCAATGGCGTCCAAACAGAAACAAGCGGTGAAAAATGTCAACATGGAAAATGCCCAGCAGGAAAAGGAAGGAGGACAGGGCCCCGTGCAGAATGAAGAGGAATCACGCAATTCGAGAGGGGGTGAAGGCCAGAAGCATGGAAGAAATGTCAGGCTGGGGCGAATGAGACGACTTGTCCCTAATTTTCGGTGGGCCATACCCAGCAGGCATATTGATCACAATGAAGTGGGAGATGATGAGGAAAAGTTTGTAGGGCAGATGATGGAAGTCAGGAGAAAGACTAAAGAGCAGCAAATGAGGCATCATAAGCGCTTCCAAACTCCTGAACCTGATAATCATTATGACTTTTGCCTTATACCTTGAATCCTAAGGTTTTCTCCGAGGTCAATAATGTGACCTCTGCTCTACAAGCTTGTAGTTTTGTGATTTACTTTTTCTGTAAACCTTTTGGTGTTTCCACTTACCAGTTTGTAATTAAATATTGTTTTGTCTCAGTGTAAAATTTTCTGTCCAGTAGGACAATTTCACTCAGTTTTAGGAAAAACTATTCCTTTCATAATGTGAAATTAATAAAGCAGTTTAAAAAGCAATCTTCCATTCTCACCCTAGTCTTTATTTTTTAATACTACCTTTCCTCTCCTAGCTCCCTGGACTCAAGATCTCTAGTCTTTGACTGTTTTTTATTGTTGTTCCCATCCAATGAGCAAGGAAGGATCATACTCATAACTCAACATCTGGTATAATTTTAAGAATGTATGTCCTGTTTTTCAAGGAGTGTGAGTCCACCACCTACATAAGAACATTTTGGGAGGGGAGCTTTTTGAGAATATAAAACATCTGGCTTCTATCCTCCAGACCCACAAATGGGCACTCCAGAATTGCCATTTTTAACAAGCTTTCCAGGTAAATCTAAGGTACACCTGTAATCTGAGGCCACTGTTGTATGTATGTATGTATGTATCTATATGTACATACGTGTGTGTTGTCATATTAAATGTGAATGATAAAGTAAAATAACCAGATGAATGCTTACCTGAGTTTGACAGGCAAAAACATTAAAAAGGAAAAGTACAAGACCTTAAAATAGACTGATTAGAAGAGTGGTAAGGATAGTGGTAGATGAGGGTACTGGAGTTCAGAGATGATAAGTACCAAGCTACCCCCTACTATATATCTGGCCTGGGCCATTTTCTCTAAGACTGTCATCTGGAGATAACAGAATATTTGACTTTCGTACCTGGTAACAGGTTGAGGAAGGTCTAAGATAAAGATTGAGGCTGTTTTTAAATTTTTTTTGTATATTTTCAATGCAGACACTTTAACTTTTTAGGAAAGAGCAGAAAGAAATCTTAACCTGATAATCCAGTATTCTTCAAAGTGACAATAGCCACCCATTATGGCTCTTGAAATTAGTTTTGCGGGTCACAAGCAATTTTAAACAACATCATAGTCCATTGCCCATGAGTAGCATTAAGGATTATTTTGAGGGGTGCTTGGGTGGCTCAGTCGGTTGAGTGTCTGACGCTTTGTTTTGGCTCAGGTCATGATCTCATGGGTCACAAGAGCAGTCTCTGCTCAGTGGGGAGCCTGCTCAAGATTCTCTTCCTCTGCCCCTTTACCCGCCCCCAGCTCATTCTAAATAAATAAAATCTTTTTAATAAATTATTTTGAGAAACTTATTTTAGTAGGAGACATGTAGGAGATACTGTAGCCTTATAAAATGTATTTCTAAATTTAGGTTGCAGGGTAAAAGAATTGAAACTGGTGCAGCCACCATGGAAAACAATATGGAGGTTCCTCAGAAAGCTCAAAACAGACCTACCCTATGACCCAACAATAGTACTACTAGATATTTATCCAAAGATACAAACATAGTGATTCAAAGGGGCACATGCACTGCAATGTTTATAGCAGCAATGTCCACAATAGCCAAAATAGGGAAAGAGCCAAAAACTAATTAAGTAATGTATGGTGATTAACATAATAATAATAAAAATAAAAAAAGAAATGATTAAGTAAAAAATAAATAGGGAAAGAGCCCAGATGTCCATTGACAGATGAATGGATAAAGAAAATGTGGGGTGCATCTATATGTACATATATGTGTTTGTATATATGCACCCCACGTGTGTGTATAATGGAATATTACTCAGCCATCAAAAAAAATGAAATGAGCACCTGGGTGGCTCAGTTGGTTGGGCGCCTTCAGCTCAGGTCATGATCCCAGGCCCCTGGGATCAAACCCCACATTGGGCTCCCCACTCAGCAGAGAGCCTGCTTCTCCCTTTCCCCTGCTTGTGCTCTAATAAATAAAATGTTTTTAAAAAAGAAAAGAATGAAATCTTGCCATTTGCAATGATGTGGATGGAACTAGAGGGTATTATGCTAAGTAAAATAAGTCAGAAAAAGACAAATACCATATGATTTCACTCATGTGAAATTTAAGAAACAAAATATGAACATAGGGGAAGAGAAGGAAAAATAAAATAAGAAAACTGAGAGGGAGGCAAACCATAAGAGACTAACTCTAGAGAACAAACAGGGTTGCTGGAGGGGAGGTGGGTGGGGGGATGGGGTAACTGGGTGATGGGCATTAAGGAGGGCACTTGATGTAATGAGCACTGGGTGTTGTATGCAAGTGATGAATCACTGAATTTTACCTCTGAAACTAACAATACAGTATATGTTAATTAAATTGAATTTAAATAAACAATTTTTTTAAACTAAGAACAAATTTAAAAAGTCACTTCTTCAAACTTCATTTCACAGATGAGGAAACTACGTAGGGAAATGGTTTCCCCAAGGTCACATAGCCAGTTAGTGGTAGAGCTGGGACCACAGTTCCCAGTTCGGGGTGCTTCTCTCCTTACCACAGTGCCTCCACAAGGCATGATTTGGAAATATGTGTGTGCTGGTTACCAGTGGTGTACATTTACAAACATGTACAACTTATACAAAATCACTGTTTATTTGTTGTTCACACCTCAGTCATCAGAATCCCTGCATGTTTAATTGGCAAACATTTAAGGAGAGCTCTGTGCCCCTTATAACATTTTGGAGCTGGAATGATCTTTCAGCTTCTGTCTAGAGGAAGGGAATGTTAGAGAGTCTGATCTGGAAATGCAAGGTGGTGAACTCATAGGCACTTCATAAAGGCTAGCTGATTGAGTGATGTTCATGAAAGGCCTTTTGGTCCTTCTGAAAATCAATGCTATACCTTTCTATACACCAATCCCAGATTTCTCAAGATAGCCTCAATTTTAAAAAATCTGTGGGTGGGAGGTGAGATCAGAACTTGACTGGTGGAAGGAGAACTGAAGGAAGCCTCCTCATCAGCGTTCTTTGGGAGTGGTGGTAGATGAGGACAGACTTTCCAAAAGAAGTAAAGGCCAACGTTGGGGTTCAGAATAAGATTTTTTGAAGAACTGAAATAAATTCCCTCTCCTTAGTGTTTCTGAGGGAGTGGGATGATGAAGTCAGAACTTTCTGGAAGTGGTAAAATTCAGGGAACAAGGTCACAGTGTGATTGGTTGAAGGAGAACCAAATTAAGACCCCTCTCCTGGAAGTTTCTCTGATGGTGGGGTATGAGTACAGAACTTTCTAGAAGCAGTAAATTTCAGGGACCATGATCAGAACATGATTGAAGACAAGAAAGCACCCTTTCCTGGATGTTTCAGCAGGGGTGGAGGAGTGAGAACAGAACTTTCTGGAAAAAGTAATAGCCAGGGGAAAAAGTAAAAGTCACCGAGTCAGAAGGTGATTGAAGGAGAACTGAGTTACTTTTTTTTTAGACTTTATTTATCAGAGAAAGAGAGAGCAAGCAGGGAGGAGTGGCAGGCAGAGGAAGAAGCAGGATCCCCGCTGAGCAAGGAGCCCGATGCGGGACTCTATCCTAGGACTGTGAGATCATGACCTGAGCCGAAGGCAGATACTTAACCAACTGATCCACCCAGGCATCCCAAGAACTGAGTTACTTTAGTGAACACTTCCATTAACTTACACATCCCATGCAAGTGTTAGTCTAGGTGGGCAGTACATTCTGACTTTTTAAGGTGACAATGGAGATCTATTATTTGGAAGTCTCTAAAGAGACTGGCAAGAAAATTAGAGAAATATGAAAACAAAAGAAAAGTGAATCAACCAGGAACAACAAAAAGGACTAATGCATTCATCCCTATCAGTCATTTATGTGTTCATGTTTGTTTAGTTTCTCAAGGAAAATGTGTATGTTTGCATAGATTTTTGAAGCAAGGCTTGGGATAGAAGCCTAGTAATTAAAAAGAGAAAGAGGAGATCTCTGAGAAGAACCTTTCAGAGCATATGTTTTCACCCTCAAGTAACAAAAAAATGAAGATATCACTGAGGGAGTCTTTAAGGAGGCCACCAAAGGAAAAAAAAAAATGAACTTATAATGAAGAAAGTAAAATAAACCAAATATCATGAGAAGAAAATACCAAAACACATTATCACTTCCAGTCCTTTCAGTCTGTGTCTACATGTGAGTAATTATTTAGCTTCATTAAGGTATAAATTAAAATTTAAAAAGTACATAAACCATGCAATTCATTTTACATGTATCTGTTTTACATAGATTTAAGCCTATGAAATCATGACCACAATGAAAATAGCAAACACTTTCATTATCTCTAAAAGTCTCTTTCTTCCCATTTGTAATCCATCCCTCCTCCCATCCCCATCCTCAAGCAACCTCTGGTCTGCTTTCTGTCACTATATTTTGCTTTATGCAATATTTTTTATATAGAGTGAACCACAGAGCACGTACTCTATTTTTCTCTGGCTTCATTCATTCAACATAATGATTTTGCATGTAATAATAGCATATTCCTTTCTACTGGTGAGTGGTAGTCCATGATATGGTGAATGTTTATCCATTCATCTCTTGATGGACACTTAGATACTTTCCAATTTTTGACTATTACAAATAAAGCCATAAAGTGTGTTTCATAATATTTGTGCATTGACAAATATTCATCAATCAATGCACACTTGGGCTCTTCCCATAGTTTGGCTATTGTAGATAATGCTGCTATAAACATTGGGGTGCATGTATCCCTTGAATAGTGTTTTTGTATTCTTTGGGTAAATACCTAGCAGTGCAATTGCTGGATTATAAGGTAGTTCTATTTTCAACTTTTTGAGGAACCTCCATACTGTTTTCCACAGTGCCTGCTCCAGTTTGAATTCCCACCACCAACATAAGAGTGTTCCCCTTTCTCCGCATCCTCACCAACACCTGTTGTTTCTTGTGTTGTTGATTATAGCCACTCTGACAAGTGTGAGGTGATATCTCATTGTAGTTTTGATTTGTATTTCCCTGATGACAAGTGATGTTGAGCATCTTTTCATGTGTCTGTTGGAAATTTTAACCGTCCTAAAAAGTGTATATTATCTTGTAGCTTTAATTTTTATTTCTCTGGTGACTAATGATGTTCAGCATCTTTTCATGTACTCATTAGTCATTCATATATCTTCTTTTGTGAAATAATTTGTTCAAATATTTTGCTAATATTTTTAAAGATTTCTATTTATTTGAGAGAGAGAGCATGAGCATGAGTGGGGGGTGCAAAGGGAGGGGGAGAAACAGACTCCCCACTGAGCAGGGAGCCCAACTTGGGGCTCAATCCCAGGTCCCTGGGATCATGACCTGAGCTAAAGGCAGATACTTAACCAACTGAGCCACCCAGGTGCCCCAATATTTTGCTAATTTTTGAAAATTTCATTGTTCATCTTCTTACTACTGAGTTGCAAGATTTCTTTATAAATTCTATATTCAATTTTCTGTGATATGTATGCTGTAAATTTTTCTCTCAGTCTTGGTTTGCCTTTTCATTTACTTAATGGTTTCTTTCAAAGGCCAAAAGTTTTAAATTTACATGAAACCCATTTAATCCACTTTTCCTTTTATAATTGTGTTCTATTTAAATAATGTGCTGCCTAATCCAAGGTTGTGAAGACTTTCTCTTATATTTTACTCTAATAGTTTTAAGGTTTTAGGTTTTTCATTTTGTTTTATGAACCATCTCATGTTAATTTTTGTGTAAGGTATGAAGTAAACTCTGGTGTTCATTTCGTTCCATATTGATATTCAACTAATACAGCACCATTTGTTGAGAAGACTTTCCTTTCTTCTTCCTATAACCTTTGCACCTTTGTCAAAAATCAAGTACTCATATGTGGGTATATTTTTGTACTTTCTATTCTGCCCTATTGATCTATATGTCTGTCTTTTCATCAATATCAAACTATCTTGATTGCTATAGCCTTATAGTAAGTCTTGAAACTAGGTAGGGAAATTCCTGCAACTTTGTTCTCTATTAAAATTGCTTTGGGTATGGGCGCCTGGGTGGCTCAGTTGGTTAAGCGACTGCCTTCGGCTCGGGTCATGATCCTGGAGTCCCGGGATCGAGTCCCGCATCGGGCTCCCTTCTTGGCAGGGAGTCTGCTTCTCCCTCTGACCCTCCTCCCTCTCATGCTCTCTGTCTCTCATTCTCTCTCTCTCAAATAAATAAATAAAATCTTTAAAAAAAAATTGCTTTGGGTATTCTAGGTCCCTTGAATTTTCATATAAACTTTAGAATCAGCTGATTATTTTTTTTAAGCCTGCAAGAATTCTTATTGGTATTGGCTTGAATCTGTAGATCAATTTGGTGAGAATAGCTATATTAATAGTTGCAAATAGGGACAGTGTTTATTGTAAGGAAAAATACAAAAACAGCTGTCTTGTCACAGTACTCAAGGACAAAGCCCCTGGGGTCTCCATAAACTGAAAGAAGCTGAAAACTCTGTGAGTCTTTCACATAGGGTGTCTTCTCTCTTTTTCTCATTTTTGGAAGTTTCTCACACTCATCACAATTAGTCAAGTATAGCTTCATGTAAATGACCTATTCAGATCCTTTCTGATAAGGATATCTGAGAAGGACGCCAGGGCCCAGGTATTGCTTTTGGAAAGCAGCAGGATGTGTGTAGAGAACAATGTAAAATGTAAGTGGCTTCTGACCATTAGGCTAAATATTTCCAAGTGAATGGCAGAATCTGGGCCAGTAGTAAACCAGTGAAGAGGACCAATTTCTGCAGAAAGGTTAGACAAAAGCAGAACCACTGGGGATGTGTCCCTTAGGCACTTTGCATCCACTAGCAAGGCTATTATATATATATAATATATATATATATATGTGGAGAATTGTAATGTTCATACATTGCTGGTGGGAATATATAACCATGCAGTTGCCATGGAAAACAATTTGGCACTTCTTCCAAAAGTTATACATAGAGTTACCATGTGATCTAGCAATTCCCTTGTAGGAATATACTCAAGATAATTGAAAACCTATGTTCACAAAACTTGTACACAAATGTTCATAATAGTGAAAAAGTGCCAACAACCCAAATGTCAATCAACTGACAAACCAATAAACAAAATGTGGTATATTCATACAATAGAATATTCAATACACATAAAAAAAGAATGAAGTCCTGGTAAATGCTACAACATGGATAAACCTTGAAAACATTATTCTAAATGAAAGCCAAACACAAAAGGCCACATATTGTATGATTCCATTTATATGAAATATTCAGAATAGACAAATCTGTTGAGACAAAAAGTAGAATAGGGCTAGTAGCTGGGAGGGGATGGGAATGAGTGACTACTAAGGGGTATAGAGTTTCTTTCTGGGGTATTAAAAAGGAAAACATCAATAGCCAGATGGAACAATTTACTATAAATAAATAAAATAGTTTGGTCATCTTCCAATAATAGAAAAATATATAAACAGTAGCATGGACATATTTAGATATAAAAAGTCTTTTAATATATGGTAAAGTTGATATGTCAAATCTGAAAAGAAGAAATGTGTCATTCAATATTTTTTCTCATTTATTTATGTTATGCTAACTTGGAAATCAGCAAATTAATGTGACTTCCAGAACTAGGCCTCTCAGCCCAAAGGGGAAGCATTTTATCTCCAACATCCCTCCCTATTAAGAGGTATTGCTGAATGAATTTCCACCTATGCATGACAAGGTATGGGTATCATATGACAAAAGTTTGTAACAACCAGTCTTGTGACTAAGAATAAGGAATACAAGCTAGAATCCCAGGTCTGCTATTTACTAGGTATGTGATTTGGAAAACTTTTCTGAGTCTCAGCTTTCTCATCTATCAGTTAGGATCAATGATATTCAACTGTGGCTGCAAGACCTTTGGGGAAGAAGAATATTCATAGTACCTATATTCATATACCTACTTGTGATGTTATTGCAAGGTCCTGCCTGACTCAAGGGGTTCTGAGAATAATATTTCAACTTTCAGGTCTGGTAATGAAGAGAGAATCCAGACTATCTAGTGGCTCATATCAGTTCTCTGTTTGCCATACTTAGGGTTTTAAGATAACTCAAATCAAGTAGGAATTTAGTGGGTCACCTATCCATGTTCTCCTAGTAATACTTATACGTCAAGATAGGCTAAGTACTTTTTTTTACATAAGTAGCTAGAGTTTATTGTTCTGGAGGTTCTTTCTTTCTTTCTTTCTTCCCTCCTTCTTAGTTTTTTTTTTAATCTTTTTAATTCCAGTATAACTAATGTACAGTGTTTTATTAGTTTCAGGTTTAGAATATAGTGATTCAACAATACTATACATTACTCAATCCTCATCACATAGGCTAAGTACTTTTATTGTTATTTTTATTTTTTTATTATAGGCTAAGTACTTCTAAAAACATTTCCCAAATCTCAGAGGCTTAGCAAACTGAAAATTTCTCACTCAGCTAGCAGTGCAATACAGATGGGAGGGAGTGGGATCTGTTCCATGCAGTCATTCAGGGAGCAAGGTGGCAGGAACCTGGCAGGAACCTCCACCATCTTCAATGTGTGACTTTCAAAATTGCCTTGGGTGCTTACATCCAGCTGGAAGATGGAAGGAGAGAGAAGGCTCATGGCAGATTATGCTGGAGTTTTTTGCTCACATTCCAATGGCCACAAATCAGTCAACTGCTTGGCTGTCTGAGAAAGGCAATCCATAAGTATGAACCTAGGACGAAATGCAACAGAATTTGTTAAACATGTATACTCTCTCTGCCATAGTTTCATAAGATCAGTTAGCTACTGACAAAAATTCCTGATTCAAACTATTCTGTCTACCATGACATTCTTGATTCATGTAAAGATAACTAAGCCTTCCTTGTCTTTGGTGGTTAAATGCAGCTTCTTAGTTTATCCTACCCTGAGATCCTGGCATCACTACTGAAACCAAGAGGCTGTATCAAGTTTAAGAACCACTCCCAGCATTCTCAGCCTAATGATAATAACCATTATAAGATTTTCAAAATATGCTTTCTTATTTATTGCTCAATTTCCTGTTAAAGATAACATCTTCTATCCCTCTCTTTAGACATGGTTAGGGAGTACATGAGTATGTAATACATGATAAGCACATTCCAACATTTCCTTTTCCATAACTCTCTAGATTATTTACATCATACTAAGCAATTTCCTTTTTTAAAAAGACTTTATTTTTTATTGGAGAGAGAAAGAGAGCACGGCCGGGGCGGGGGGGGGGGATGGATAGGAGCAGAGGGAGAGAGAGAAGCAGACTCCCCGCTGAGCAGGGAGCATGACATGGGGCTGGATCCCAGGACCCTGAGATCATGACCTGAGCTAAAGGCAGATGCTTAACAGACTGAGCCACCCAGGCGCCTCATAAGCAATTTCTGATATACCAACTTTTTTTAGTGTGATCCAGCAGGAGGCCATAGTTCAACCAACTGAGCAAACAATTAGAGTCCAGCTGAATGAGATAGCATGTTGAATTTAAAATCTTGGGGCGCCTGGGTGGCTCAGTTGTTTAAGCGACTGCCTTCGGCTCAGGTCATGATCCTGGAGTCCCGGGATCGAGTCCCGCATCGGGCTCCCTGCTCAGCAGGGAGTCTGCTTCTCCCTCTGACCCTCCTCCCTCTCATGCTCTCTGTCTCTCATCCTCTCTCTCTCAAATAAATAAATAAAATCTTTTAAAAAAAAAGAATTTAAAATCTCTACTATGTGCACAAATATTGATAAATTCAGCTGAATTTATTACAAATTATTTGGCATGTACTATACACCTGGTGCTGTTCTAAGAGTCAAGGAATCACAGCACTACATACAACAGCAAAAAAAAAAAAAAAAAAAAAAATATATATATATATATATATATATATATATATATATATATATATATA